>NC_054474.1:148903712-148963712 GCF_017639515.1 Carcharodon carcharias | reverse complement strand
GAGAGTGGGACAGAGGAGAGAGAGAGAGTGGGACAGAGGAGAGAGAGAGAGTGGGACAGAGGAGAGAGAGAGAGTGGGACAGAGGAGAGAGAGAGAGTGGGACAGAGGAGAGAGAGAGAGTGGGACAGAGAGAGAGAGAGAGAGTGGGACAGAGGAGAGAGAGAGAGTGGGACAGAGGAGGAGAGAGAGAGAGTGGGACAGAGGAGAGAGAGAGAGTGGGACAGAGGAGAGAGAGAGAGTGGGACAGAGGAGAGAGAGAGAGTGGGACAGAGGAGAGAGAGAGAGTGGGACAGAGGAGAGAGAGAGAGTGGGACAGAGGAGAGAGAGAGAGTGGGACAGAGGAGAGAGAGAGAGTGGGACAGAGGAGAGAGAGAGAGTGGGACAGAGGAGAGAGAGAGAGTGGGACAGAGGAGAGAGAGAGAGTGGGACAGAGGAGAGAGAGAGAGTGGGACAGAGGAGAGAGAGAGAGTGGGACAGAGGAGAGAGAGAGAGTGGACAGAGAGAGAGAGAGAGAGTGGGACAGAGGAGAGAGAGAGAGTGGGACAGAGGAGAGAGAGAGAGTGGGACAGAGGAGAGAGAGAGAGTGGGACAGAGGAGAGAGAGAGAGTGGGACAGAGAGAGAGAGAGAGAGTGGGACAGAGGAGAGAGAGAGAGTGGGACAGAGGAGAGAGAGAGAGTGGGACAGAGGAGAGAGAGAGAGTGGGACAGAGGAGAGAGAGAGAGTGGGACAGAGGAGAGAGAGAGAGTGGGACAGAGGAGAGAGAGAGAGTGGGACAGAGGAGAGAGAGAGAGTGGGACAGAGGAGAGAGAGAGAGTGGGACAGAGGAGAGAGAGAGAGTGGGACAGAGGAGAGAGAGAGAGTGGGACAGAGGAGAGAGAGAGAGAGTGGGACAGAGGAGAGAGAGTGGGACAGAGGAGAGAGAGAGAGAGGGGGACAGAGGAGAGGGAGAGATAGAGAGAGGGAGAGAGGAGAGAGAGAGAGAGGAGAGAGAGGAGGGAGATAGAGAGAGAGTGGGACAGAGGGAGAGAGAGAGTGGGACAGAGGAGAGAGAGAGTGGGACAGAGGAGAGAGAGAGAGTGGACAGAGGAGAGAGAGAGAGTGGGACAGAGGAGAGAGAGAGAGGGACAGAGGAGAGAGAGAGTGGGACAGAGGAGAGAGAGAGTGGGACAGAGGAGAGAGAGAGTGGGACAGAGGAGAGAGAGAGTGGGACAGAGGAGAGAGAGAGTGGGACAGAGGAGAGAGAGAGTGGGACAGAGGAGAGAGAGAGTGGGACAGAGGAGAGAGAGAGAGTGGGACAGAGGAGAGAGAGAGTGGGACAGAGGAGAGAGAGAGAGTGGGACAGAGGAGAGAGAGAGTGGGACAGAGGAGAGAGAGAGTGGGACAGAGGGAGAGAGAGAGTGGGACAGAGGAGAGAGAGAGAGTGGGACAGAGGAGAGAGAGAGAGTGGGACAGAGAGAGAGAGAGTGGGACAGAGGAGAGAGAGAGTGGGACAGAGAGAGAGAGAGAGAGTGGGACAGAGGAGAGAGAGAGAGTGGGACAGAGGAGAGAGAGAGAGTGGGAGACAGAGGAGAGAGAGAGAGTGGGACAGAGGAGAGAGAGAGAGTGGGACAGAGGAGAGAGAGAGAGTGGGACAGAGAGAGAGAGAGAGAGTGGGACAGAGGAGAGAGAGAGAGTGGGACAGAGGAGAGAGAGAGAGTGGGACAGAGGAGAGAGAGAGAGTGGGACAGAGGAGAGAGAGAGAGTGGGACAGAGGAGAGAGAGAGAGTGGGACAGAGGAGAGAGAGAGAGTGGGACAGAGGAGAGAGAGAGAGTGGGACAGAGGAGAGAGAGAGAGTGGGACAGAGGAGAGAGAGAGAGTGGGACAGAGGAGAGAGAGAGAGTGGGACAGAGGAGAGAGAGAGAGTGGGACAGAGGAGAGAGAGAGAGTGGGACAGAGGAGAGAGAGAGAGTGGGACAGAGGAGAGAGAGAGAGTGGGACAGAGGAGAGAGAGAGAGTGGGACAGAGGAGAGAGAGAGAGTGGGACAGAGGAGAGAGAGAGAGTGGGACAGAGGAGAGAGAGAGAGTGGGACAGAGGAGAGAGAGAGAGTGGGACAGAGGAGAGAGAGAGAGTGGGACAGAGGAGAGAGAGAGAGTGGGACAGAGGAGAGAGAGAGAGTGGGACAGAGGAGAGAGAGAGAGTGGGACAGAGGAGAGAGAGAGAGTGGGACAGAGGAGAGAGAGAGAGTGGGACAGAGGAGAGAGAGAGAGTGGGACAGAGGAGAGAGAGAGAGTGGGACAGAGGAGAGAGAGAGAGTGGGACAGAGGAGAGAGAGAGAGTGGGACAGAGGAGAGAGAGAGAGTGGGACAGAGGAGAGAGAGAGAGTGGGACAGAGGAGAGAGAGAGAGTGGGACAGAGGAGAGAGAGAGAGTGGGACAGAGGAGAGAGAGAGAGTGGGACAGAGAGAGAGAGAGAGAGTGGGACACAGAGGAGAGAGAGTTGGACAGAGGAGAGAGTGAGAGTGGGACAGAGGAGAGAGAGAGAGAGTGGGACAGAGGAGAGAGAGAGAGTGGGACAGAGGAGAGAGAGAGAGTGGGACAGAGGAGAGAGAGAGTGGGACAGAGGAGAGAGAGAGTGGGACAGAGGAGAGAGAGAGTGGGACAGAGGAGAGAGAGAGAGTGGGACAGAGGAGAGAGAGAGAGTGGGACAGAGGAGAGAGAGAGTGGGACAGAGGAGAGAGAGAGTGGGACAGAGGAGAGAGAGAGTGGGACAGAGGAGAGAGAGAGTGGGACAGAGGAGAGAGAGAGAGTGGGACAGAGGAGAGAGAGAGTGGGACAGAGGAGAGAGAGAGAGTGGGACAGAGGAGAGAGAGAGTGGGACAGAGGAGAGAGAGAGAGTGGGACAGAGGAGAGAGAGAGAGTGGGACAGAGGAGAGAGAGAGAGTGGGACAGAGGAGAGAGAGAGTGGGACAGAGGAGAGAGAGAGAGTGGGACAGAGGAGAGAGAGAGAGTGGGACAGAGAGAGAGAGAGAGTGGGACAGAGGAGAGAGAGAGAGTGGGACAGAGGAGAGAGAGAGAGTGGGGACAGAGGAGAGAGAGAGAGTGGGACAGAGGAGAGAGAGAGAGTGGGACAGAGAGAGAGAGAGAGTGGGACAGAGGAGAGAGAGAGAGTGGGACAGAGGAGAGAGAGAGAGTGGGACAGAGGAGAGAGAGAGAGTGGGACAGAGGAGAGAGAGAGAGTGGGACAGAGGAGAGAGAGAGAGTGGGACAGAGGAGAGAGAGAGAGTGGGACAGAGGAGAGAGAGAGAGTGGGACAGAGGAGAGAGAGAGAGTGGGACAGAGGAGAGAGAGAGAGTGGGACAGAGGAGAGAGAGAGAGTGGGACAGAGGAGAGAGAGAGAGTGGGACAGAGGAGAGAGAGAGAGTGGGACAGAGAGAGAGAGAGAGTGGGACAGAGGAGAGAGAGAGAGTGGGACAGAGGAGAGAGAGAGAGTGGGACAGAGGAGAGAGAGAGAGTGGGACAGAGGAGAGAGAGAGAGTGGGACAGAGGAGAGAGAGAGAGTGGGACAGAGGAGAGAGAGAGAGTGGGACAGAGGAGAGAGAGAGAGTGGGACAGAGGAGAGAGAGAGAGTGGGACAGAGGAGAGAGAGAGAGTGGGACAGAGGAGAGAGAGAGAGTGGGACAGAGGAGAGAGAGAGAGTGGGACAGAGGAGAGAGAGAGAGTGGGACAGAGGAGAGAGAGAGAGTGGGACAGAGGAGAGAGAGAGAGTGGGACAGAGGAGAGAGAGAGAGTGGGACAGAGGAGAGAGAGAGAGTGGGACAGAGGAGAGAGAGAGAGTGGGACAGAGGAGAGAGAGAGAGTGGGACAGAGGAGAGAGAGAGAGTGGGACAGAGGAGAGAGAGAGAGTGGGACAGAGGAGAGAGAGAGAGTGGGACAGAGGAGAGAGAGAGAGTGGGACAGAGGAGAGAGAGAGAGTGGGACAGAGGAGAGAGAGAGAGTGGGACAGAGGAGAGAGAGAGAGTGGGACAGAGGAGAGAGAGAGAGTGGGACAGAGGAGAGAGAGAGAGTGGGACAGAGGAGAGAGAGAGAGTGGGACAGAGGAGAGAGAGAGTGGGACAGAGGAGAGAGAGAGAGTGGGACAGAGGAGAGAGAGAGAGTGGGACAGAGGAGAGAGAGAGAGTGGGACAGAGGAGAGAGAGAGAGTGGGACAGAGGAGAGAGAGAGAGTGGGACAGAGGAGAGAGAGAGAGTGGGACAGAGGAGAGAGAGAGAGTGGGACAGAGGAGAGAGAGAGAGTGGGACAGAGGAGAGAGAGAGAGTGGGACAGAGGAGAGAGAGAGAGTGGGACAGAGGAGAGAGAGAGAGTGGGACAGAGGAGAGAGAGAGAGTGGGACAGAGGAGAGAGAGAGAGTGGGACAGAGGAGAGAGAGAGAGTGGGACAGAGGAGAGAGAGAGAGTGGGACAGAGGAGAGAGAGAGTGGGACAGAGGAGAGAGAGAGAGTGGGACAGAGGAGAGAGAGAGAGTGGGACAGAGGAGAGAGAGAGAGTGGGACAGAGGAGAGAGAGAGAGTGGGACAGAGGAGAGAGAGAGAGTGGGACAGAGGAGAGAGAGAGAGTGGGACAGAGGAGAGAGAGAGAGTGGGACAGAGGAGAGAGAGAGAGTGGGACAGAGGAGAGAGAGAGAGTGGGACAGAGGAGAGAGAGAGAGTGGGACAGAGGGAGAGAGAGAGTGAGGAGAGAGAGAGAGTGGGACAGAGGAGAGAGAGAGAGTGGGACAGAGGAGAGAGAGAGAGTGGGACAGAGGAGAGAGAGAGAGTGGGACAGAGGAGAGAGAGAGAGTGGGACAGAGGAGAGAGAGAGAGTGGGACAGAGGAGAGAGAGAGAGTGGGACAGAGGAGATAGAGAGAGTGGGACAGAGGAGAGAGAGAGAGTGGGACAGTGGAGAGAGAGAGAGTGGGACAGAGGAGAGAGAGAGAGTGGGACAGAGGATAGAGAGAGAGTGGGACAGAGGAGAGAGAGAGAGAGTGGGACTGAGGAGAGAGAGAGAGTGGGACTGAGGAGAGAGAGAGAGTGGGACAGAGGAGAGAGAGAGAGTGGGACAGAGGAGAGAGAGAGAGTGGGACAGAGGAGAGAGAGAGAGTGGGACAGAGGAGAGAGAGAGAGTGGGACAGAGGAGAGAGAGAGAGTGGGACAGAGGAGAGAGAGAGAGTGGGACAGAGGAGAGAGAGAGAGTGGGACAGAGGAGAGAGAGAGAGTGGGACAGAGGAGAGAGAGAGAGTGGGACAGAGGAGAGAGAGAGAGTGGGACAGAGGAGAGAGAGAGAGTGGGACAGAGGAGAGAGAGAGAGTGGGACAGAGGAGAGAGAGAGAGTGGGACAGAGGAGAGAGAGAGAGTGGGACAGAGGAGAGAGAGAGAGTGGGACAGAGGAGAGAGAGAGAGTGGGACAGAGGAGAGAGAGAGAGTGGGACAGAGGAGAGAGAGAGAGAGTGGGACAGAGGAGAGAGAGAGAGAGTGGGACAGAGGAGAGAGAGAGAGAGTGGGAGAGAGGAGAGAGAGAGAGAGTGGGAGAGAGGAGGATGAGAGAGAGAGAGGGACAGAGGAGAGAGAGAGTGGGACAAAGGAGAGAGAGAGTGGGACAAAGGAGAGAGAGAGTGGGACAAAGGAGAGAGAGAGTGGGACAAAGGAGAGAGAGAGAGTGGGACAGAGGGAGAGAGAGAGTGGGACAGAGGAGAGAGAGAGTGGGACAGAGAGAGAGAGAGAGAGTGGGACAGAGGAGAGAGAGAGAGTGGGACAGAGGAGAGAGAGAGTGGGACAGAGGAGAGAGAGAGAGTGCGACAGAGGAGAGAGAGAGTGGGACAGAGGAGAGAGAGAGAGTGGGACAGAGGAGAGAGAGAGAGTGGGACAGAGGAGAGAGAGAGTGGGACAGAGGAGAGAGAGAGTGGGACAGAGAGAGAGAGAGAGTGGGACAGAGGAGAGAGAGAGAGTGGGACAGAGGAGAGAGAGAGAGTGGGACAGAGGAGAGAGAGAGAGTGGGACAGAGAGAGAGAGAGAGTGGGACAGAGAGAGAGAGAGAGTGGGACAGAGGAGAGAGAGAGAGTGGGACAGAGGAGAGAGAGAGAGTGGGACAGAGGAGAGAGAGAGAGTGGGACAGAGGAGAGAGAGAGAGTGGGACAGAGAGAGAGAGAGAGAGTGGGACAGAGGAGAGAGAGAGAGTGGGACAGAGGAGAGAGAGAGAGTGGGACAGAGGAGAGAGAGAGAGTGGGACAGAGGAGAGAGAGAGAGTGGGACAGAGGAGAGAGAGAGAGTGGGACAGAGGAGAGAGAGAGAGTGGGACAGAGGAGAGAGAGAGAGTGGGACAGAGGAGAGAGAGAGAGTGGGACAGAGGAGAGAGAGAGAGTGGGACAGAGGAGAGAGAGAGAGTGGGACAGAGGAGAGAGAGAGAGTGGGACAGAGGAGAGAGAGAGAGTGGGACAGAGGAGAGAGAGAGAGTGGGACAGAGGAGAGAGAGAGAGTGGGACAGAGGAGAGAGAGAGAGTGGGACAGAGGAGAGAGAGAGAGTGGGACAGAGGAGAGAGAGAGAGTGGGACAGAGGAGAGAGAGAGAGTGGGACAGAGGAGAGAGAGAGAGTGGGACAGAGGAGAGAGAGAGAGTGGGACAGAGGAGAGAGAGAGAGTGGGACAGAGGAGAGAGAGAGAGTGGGACAGAGGAGAGAGAGAGAGTGGGACAGAGGAGAGAGAGAGAGTGGGACAGAGGAGAGAGAGAGAGTGGGACAGAGGAGAGAGAGAGAGTGGGACAGAGGAGAGAGAGAGAGTGGGACAGAGGAGAGAGAGAGAGTGGGACAGAGGAGAGAGAGAGAGTGGGACAGAGGAGAGAGAGAGAGTGGGACAGAGAGAGAGAGAGAGTGGGACAGAGGAGAGAGAGAGAGTGGGACAGAGGAGAGAGAGAGAGTGGGACAGAGGAGAGAGAGAGAGTGGGACAGAGGAGAGAGAGAGAGTGGGACAGAGGAGAGAGAGAGAGTGGGACAGAGGAGAGAGAGAGAGTGGGACAGAGAGAGAGAGAGAGAGTGGGACAGAGGAGAGAGAGAGAGTGGGACAGAGGAGAGAGAGAGAGTGGGACAGAGGAGAGAGAGAGAGTGGGACAGAGGAGAGAGAGAGAGTGGGACAGAGGAGAGAGAGAGAGTGGGACAGAGGAGAGAGAGAGAGTGGGACAGAGGAGAGAGAGAGAGTGGGACAGAGGAGAGAGAGAGAGTGGGACAGAGGAGAGAGAGAGAGTGGGACAGAGGAGAGAGAGAGAGTGGGACAGAGGAGAGAGAGAGAGTGGGACAGAGGAGAGAGAGAGAGTGGGACAGAGGAGAGAGAGAGAGTGGGACAGAGGAGAGAGAGAGAGTGGGACAGAGGAGAGAGAGAGAGTGGGACAGAGGAGAGAGAGAGAGTGGGACAGAGGAGAGAGAGAGAGTGGGACAGAGGAGAGAGAGAGAGTGGGACAGAGGAGAGAGAGAGAGTGGGACAGAGGAGAGAGAGAGAGTGGGACAGAGGAGAGAGAGAGAGTGGGACAGAGGAGAGAGAGAGAGTGGGACAGAGGAGAGAGAGAGAGTGGGACAGAGGAGAGAGAGAGAGTGGGACAGAGGAGAGAGAGAGAGTGGGACAGAGGGAGAGAGAGAGAGTGGGACAGAGGAGAGAGAGAGAGTGGGACAGAGGAGAGAGAGAGAGTGGGAGAGAGAGAGAGAGTGGGACAGAGGAGAGAGAGAGAGTGGGACAGAGGAGAGAGAGAGAGTGGGACAGAGGAGAGAGAGAGAGTGGGACAGAGGAGAGAGAGAGAGTGGGACAGAGGAGAGAGAGAGAGTGGGACAGAGGAGAGAGAGAGAGTGGGACAGAGGAGAGAGAGAGAGTGGGACAGAGGAGAGAGAGAGAGTGGGACAGAGGAGAGAGAGAGAGTGGGACAGAGGAGAGAGAGAGAGTGGGACAGAGGAGAGAGAGAGAGTGGGACAGAGGAGAGAGAGAGAGTGGGACAGAGGAGAGAGAGAGAGTGGGACAGAGGAGAGAGAGAGAGTGGGACAGAGGAGAGAGAGAGAGTGGGACAGAGGAGAGAGAGAGAGTGGGACAGAGGAGAGAGAGAGAGTGGGACAGAGGAGAGAGAGAGAGTGGGACAGAGGAGAGAGAGAGAGTGGGACAGAGGAGAGAGAGAGAGTGGGACAGAGGAGAGAGAGAGAGTGGGACAGAGGAGAGAGAGAGAGTGGGACAGAGGAGAGAGAGAGAGAGTGGGACAGAGGAGAGAGAGAGAGTGGGACAGAGGAGAGAGAGAGAGTGGGACAGAGGAGAGAGAGAGAGTGGGACAGAGGAGAGAGAGAGAGTGGGACAGAGGAGAGAGAGAGAGTGGGACAGAGGAGAGAGAGAGAGTGGGACAGAGGAGAGAGAGAGAGAGTGGGAGAGAGGAGGGCGAGAGAGAGAGAGGGACAGAGGAGAGAGAGAGTGGGACAAAGGAGAGAGAGAGTGGGACAGAGGAGAGAGAGAGTGGGACAGAGGAGAGAGAGAGTGGGACAGAGGAGAGAGAGAGTGGGACAGAGGAGAGAGAGAGAGTGGGACAGAGGAGAGAGAGAGAGTGGGACAGAGGAGAGAGAGAGAGTGGGACAGAGGAGAGAGAGAGAGTGGGACAGAGGAGAGAGAGAGAGTGGGACAGAGGAGAGAGAGAGAGTGGGACAGAGAGAGAGAGTGGGACAGAGGAGAGAGAGAGAGTGGGACAGAGGAGAGAGAGAGAGTGGGACAGAGGAGAGAGAGAGAGTGGGACAGAGGAGAGAGAGAGAGTGGGACAGAGGAGAGAGAGAGAGTGGGACAGAGGAGAGAGAGAGAGTGGGACAGAGGAGAGAGAGAGAGTGGGACAGAGGAGAGAGAGAGAGTGGGACAGAGGAGAGAGAGAGAGTGGGACAGAGGAGAGAGAGAGAGTGGGACAGAGAGAGAGAGAGTGGGACAGAGGAGAGAGAGAGAGTGGGACAGAGGAGAGAGAGAGAGTGGGACAGAGGAGAGAGAGAGAGTGGGACAGAGGAGAGAGAGAGAGTGGGACAGAGGAGAGAGAGAGAGTGGGACAGAGGAGAGAGAGAGAGTGGGACAGAGGAGAGAGAGAGAGTGGGACAGAGGAGAGAGAGAGAGTGGGACAGAGGAGAGAGAGAGAGTGGGACAGAGGAGAGAGAGAGAGTGGGACAGAGGAGAGAGAGAGAGTGGGACAGAGGAGAGAGAGAGAGTGGGACAGAGGAGAGAGAGAGAGTGGGACAGAGGAGAGAGAGAGAGTGGGACAGAGGAGAGAGAGAGAGTGGGACAGAGGAGAGAGAGAGAGTGGGACAGAGGAGAGAGAGAGAGTGGGACAGAGGAGAGAGAGAGAGTGGGACAGAGGAGAGAGAGAGAGAGAGTGGGACAGAGGAGAGAGAGAGAGTGGGACAGAGGAGAGAGAGAGAGTGGGAGAGAGAGAGAGTGCGACAGAAGAGAGAGAGAGTGGGACAGAGGAGAGAGAGAGAGTGGGACAGAGGAGAGAGAATGATACAGAGGAGAGAGAGAGAGTGGGACAGAGGAGAGAGAGAGAGTGGGACAGAAGAGAGAGAGTGTGGGACAGAGGAGAGAGAGAGAGTGGGACAGAGGAGAGAGAGAGAGTGGGACAGAGGAGAGAGAGAGAGAGTGGGACAGAGGAGAGAGAGAGAGTGGGACAGAGGAGAGAGAGAGAGTGGGACAGAGGAGAGAGAGAGAGTGGGACAGAGGAGAGAGAGAGAGTGGGACAGAGGAGAGAGAGAGAGTGGGACAGAGGAGAGAGAGAGAGTGGGACAGAGGAGAGAGAGAGAGTGGGACAGAGGAGAGAGAGAGAGTGGGACAGAGAGAGAGAGAGAGTGGGACAGAGGAGAGAGAGAGAGTGGGACAGAGGAGAGAGAGAGAGTGGGACAGAGGAGAGAGAGAGAGTGGGACAGAGGAGAGAGAGAGAGAGGGGGACAGAGGAGAGAGAGAGTGGGACAGAGGAGAGAGAGAGAGTGGGACAGAGGAGAGAGAGAGAGTGGGACAGAGGAGAGAGAGAGAGTGGGAGAGAGGAGAGAGAGAGAGTGGGACAGAGGAGAGAGAGAGAGTGGGACAGAGGAGAGAGAGAGAGTGGGACAGAGGAGAGAGAGAGAGTGGGACAGAGGAGAGAGAGAGAGTGGGACAGAGGAGAGAGAGAGAGTGGGACAGAGAGAGAGAGAGAGTGGGACAGAGGAGAGAGAGAGAGTGGGACAGAGAGAGAGAGAGAGAGTGGGACAGAGGAGAGAGAGAGAGTGGGACAGAGGAGAGAGAGAGAGTGGGACAGAGGAGAGAGAGAGAGTGGGACAGAGGAGAGAGAGAGAGTGGGACAGAGGAGAGAGAGAGAGTGGGACAGAGGAGAGAGAGAGAGTGGGACAGAGGAGAGAGAGAGAGTGGGACAGAGGAGAGAGAGAGAGTGGGACAGAGGAGAGAGAGAGAGTGGGACAGAGGAGAGAGAGAGAGTGGGACAGAGGAGAGAGAGAGAGTGGGACAGAGGAGAGAGAGAGAGTGGGACAGAGGAGAGAGAGAGAGTGGGACAGAGGAGAGAGAGAGAGTGGGACAGAGGAGAGAGAGAGAGTGGGACAGAGGAGAGAGAGAGAGTGGGACAGAGGAGAGAGAGAGAGTGGGACAGAGGAGAGAGAGAGATTAGGACAGAGGAGAGAGAGAGAGTGGGACAGAGGAGAGAGAGTGGGACAGAGGCGAGAGAGAGAGTGGGACAGAAGCGAGAGAGAGAGTGGGACAGAGGAGAGAGAGAGAGTGGGATAAGAGAGAGAGAGAGAGTGGGACAGAGGAGAGAGAGAGAGAGAGTGGGACAGAGAGGAGAGAGAGAGAGTGGGACAGAGGAGAGAGAGAGAGTGGGACAGAGGAGAGAGAGAGAGTGGGACAGAGGAGAGAGAGAGAGTGGGACAGAGGAGAGAGAGAGAGTGGGACAGAGTAGAGAGAGAGAGAGTGGGACAGAGTAGAGAGAGAGAGAGTGGGACAGAGTAGAGAGAGAGAGAGTGGGACAGAGGAGAGAGAGAGAGTGGGACAGAGGAGAGAGAGAGTGGGACAGAGGAGAGAGAGAGTGGGACAGAGGAGAGAGAGAGTGGGACAGAGAGAGAGAGAGAGTGGGACAGAGGAGAGAGAGAGTGGGACAGAGGAGAGAGAGAGTGGGACAGAGGAGAGAGAGAGAGTGGGACAGAGGAGAGAGAGAGTGGGACAGAGGAGAGAGAGAGAGTGGGACAGAGGAGAGAGAGAGTGGGACAGAGAGAGAGAGTGGGACAGAGGAGAGAGAGAGTGGGACAGAGGAGAGAGAGAGTGGGACAGAGGAGAGGAGAGAGAGAGTGGGACAGAGGAGAGAGAGAGTGGGACAGAGGAGAGAGAGAGTGGGACAGAGGAGAGAGAGAGTGGGACAGAGGAGAGAGAGAGTGGGACAGAGAGAGAGAGAGAGTGGGACAGAGGAGAGAGAGTGTGGGACAGAGGAGAGAGAGAGAGTGGGACAGAGGAGAGAGAGAGAGTGGGACAGAGAGAGAGAGAGAGAGTGGGACAGAGAGAGAGAGAGAGTGGGACAGAGGAGAGAGAGAGAGTGGGACAGAGGAGAGAGAGAGAGTGGGACAGAGGAGAGAGAGAGAGTGGGACAGAGGAGAGAGAGAGAGTGGGACAGAGGAGAGAGAGAGAGTGGGACAGAGGAGAGAGAGAGAGTGGGACAGAGGAGAGAGAGAGAGTGGGACAGAGGAGAGAGAGAGAGTGGGACAGAGGAGAGAGAGAGAGTGGGACAGAGGAGAGAGAGAGAGTGGGACAGAGGAGAGAGAGAGAGTGGGACAGAGGAGAGAGAGAGAGTGGGACAGAGGAGAGAGAGAGAGTGGGACAGAGGAGAGAGAGAGAGTGGGACAGAGGAGAGAGAGAGAGTGGGACAGAGGAGAGAGAGAGAGTGGGACAGAGGAGAGAGAGAGAGTGGGACAGAGGAGAGAGAGAGAGTGGGACAGAGGAGAGAGAGAGAGTGGGACAGAGGAGAGAGAGAGAGTGGGACAGAGGAGAGAGAGAGAGTGGGACAGAGGAGAGAGAGAGAGTGGGACAGAGGAGAGAGAGAGAGTGGGACAGAGGAGAGAGAGAGAGTGGGACAGAGGAGAGAGAGAGAGTGGGACAGAGGAGAGAGAGAGAGTGGGACAGAGGAGAGAGAGAGAGTGGGACAGAGGAGAGAGAGAGAGTGGGACAGAGGAGAGAGAGAGAGTGGGACAGAGGAGAGAGAGAGAGTGGGACAGAGGAGAGAGAGAGAGTGGGACAGAGGAGAGAGAGAGAGTGGGACAGAGGAGAGAGAGAGAGTGGGACAGAGGAGAGAGAGAGAGTGGGACAGAGGAGAGAGAGAGAGTGGGACAGAGGAGAGAGAGAGAGTGGGACAGAGGAGAGAGAGAGAGTGGGACAGAGGAGAGAGAGAGAGTGGGACAGAGGAGAGAGAGAGAGTGGGACAGAGGAGAGAGAGAGAGTGGGACAGAGGAGAGAGAGAGAGTGGGACAGAGGAGAGAGAGAGAGTGGGACAGAGGAGAGAGAGAGAGTGGGACAGAGGAGAGAGAGAGAGTGGGACAGAGGAGAGAGAGAGAGTGGGACAGAGGAGAGAGAGAGAGTGGGACAGAGGAGAGAGAGAGAGTGGGACAGAGGAGAGAGAGAGAGTGGGACAGAGGAGAGAGAGAGAGTGGGACAGAGGAGAGAGAGAGAGTGGGACAGAGGAGAGAGAGAGAGTGGGACAGAGGAGAGAGAGAGAGTGGGACAGAGGAGAGAGAGAGAGTGGGACAGAGGAGAGAGAGAGAGTGGGACAGAGGAGAGAGAGAGAGTGGGACAGAGGAGAGAGAGAGAGTGGGACAGAGGAGAGAGAGAGAGTGGGACAGAGGAGAGAGAGAGAGTGGGACAGAGGAGAGAGAGAGAGTGGGACAGAGGAGAGAGAGAGAGTGGGACAGAGGAGAGAGAGAGAGTGGGACAGAGGAGAGAGAGAGAGTGGGACAGAGGAGAGAGAGAGAGTGGGACAGAGGAGAGAGAGAGAGTGGGACAGAGGAGAGAGAGAGAGTGGGACAGAGGAGAGAGAGAGAGTGGGACAGAGAGAGAGAGAGAGAGTGGGACAGAGGAGAGAGAGAGAGTGGGACAGAGGAGAGAGAGAGAGTGGGACAGAGGAGAGAGAGAGAGTGGGACAGAGGAGAGAGAGAGAGTGGGACAGAGGAGAGAGAGAGAGTGGGACAGAGGAGAGAGAGAGAGTGGGAGAGGAGAGAGAGAGAGTGGGACAGAGGAGAGAGAGAGAGTGGGACAGAGGAGAGAGAGAGAGTGGGACAGAGGAGAGAGAGAGAGTGGGACAGAGGAGAGAGAGAGAGTGGGACAGAGGAGAGAGAGAGAGTGGGACAGAGGAGAGAGAGAGTGGGACAGAGGAGAGAGAGAGAGTGGGACAGAGGAGAGAGAGAGAGTGGGAGAGAGGAGAGAGAGAGTGGGACAGAGGAGAGAGAGAGTGGGACAGAGGAGAGAGAGAGTGGGACAGAGGAGAGAGAGAGAGTGGGACAGAGGAGAGAGAGAGTGGGACAGAGGAGAGAGAGAGTGGGACAGAGGAGAGAGAGAGTGGGACAGAGGAGAGAGAGAGTGGGACAGAGGAGAGAGAGAGTGGGACAGAGGAGAGAGAGAGTGGGACAGAGGAGAGAGAGAGTGGGACAGAGGAGAGAGAGAGTGGGACAGAGGGAGAGAGAGAGTGGGACAGAGGAGAGAGAGAGTGGGACAGAGGAGAGAGAGAGTGGGACAGAGGAGAGAGAGAGTGGGACAGAGGAGAGAGAGAGAGTGGGACAGAGGAGAGAGAGAGAGTGGGACAGAGGAGAGAGAGAGTGGGACAGAGGAGAGAGAGAGAGTGGGACAGAGGAGAGAGAGAGAGTGGGACAGAGGAGAGAGAGAGAGTGGGACAGAGGAGAGAGAGAGAGTGGGACAGAGGAGAGAGAGAGAGTGGGACAGAGGAGAGAGAGAGAGTGGGACAGAGGAGAGAGAGAGAGTGGGACAGAGGAGAGAGAGAGAGTGGGACAGAGGAGAGAGAGAGAGTGGGACAGAGGAGAGAGAGAGAGTGGGACAGAGGAGAGAGAGAGAGTGGGACAGAGGAGAGAGAGAGAGTGGGACAGAGGAGAGAGAGAGAGTGGGACAGAGGAGAGAGAGAGAGTGGGACAGAGAGAGAGAGAGAGTGGGACAGAGGAGAGAGAGAGAGTGGGACAGAGGAGAGAGAGAGAGTGGGACAGAGGAGAGAGAGAGAGTGGGACAGAGGAGAGAGAGAGAGTGGGACAGAGGAGAGAGAGAGAGTGGGACAGAGGAGAGAGAGAGAGTGGGACAGAGGAGAGAGAGAGAGTGGGACAGAGGAGAGAGAGAGAGTGGGACAGAGGAGAGAGAGAGAGTGGGACAGAGGAGAGAGAGAGAGTGGGACAGAGGAGAGAGAGAGAGTGGGACAGAGGAGAGAGAGAGAGTGGGACAGAGGAGAGAGAGAGAGTGGGACAGAGGAGAGAGAGAGAGTGGGACAGAGGAGAGAGAGAGAGTGGGACAGAGGAGAGAGAGAGAGTGGGACAGAGGAGAGAGAGAGAGTGGGACAGAGGAGAGAGAGAGAGTGGGACAGAGGAGAGAGAGAGAGTGGGACAGAGGAGAGAGAGAGAGTGGGACAGAGGAGAGAGAGAGAGTGGGACAGAGGAGAGAGAGAGAGTGGGACAGAGGAGAGAGAGAGAGTGGGACAGAGGAGAGAGAGAGAGTGGGACAGAGGAGAGAGAGAGAGTGGGACAGAGGAGAGAGAGAGAGTGGGACAGAGGAGAGAGAGAGAGTGGGACAGAGAGAGAGAGAGAGAGTGGGACAGAGAGAGAGAGAGAGAGTGGGACAGAGGAGAGAGAGAGAGTGGGACAGAGGAGAGAGAGAGAGTGGGACAGAGGAGAGAGAGAGTGGGACAGAGAGAGAGAGAGAGAGTGGGACAGAGAGAGAGAGAGAGTGGGACAGAGGAGAGAGAGAGTGGGACAGAGGAGAGAGAGAGTGGGACAGAGAGAGAGAGAGAGTGGGACAGAGGAGAGAGAGAGTGGGACAGAGGAGAGAGAGAGAGTGGGACAGGAGAGAGAGAGAGTGGGACAGAGGAGAGAGAGAGTGGGACAGAGGAGAGAGAGAGAGTGGGACAGAGGAGAGAGAGAGTGGGACAGAGGAGAGAGAGAGTGGGACAGAGGAGAGAGAGAGAGTGGGACAGAGGAGAGAGAGAGAGTGGGACAGAGGAGAGAGAGAGAGTGGGACAGAGGAGAGAGAGAGAGTGGGACAGAGGAGAGAGAGAGAGTGGGACAGAGGAGAGAGAGAGAGTGGGACAGAGGAGAGAGAGAGAGTGGGACAGAGGAGAGAGAGAGAGTGGGACAGAGGAGAGAGAGAGAGTGGGACAGAGGAGAGAGAGAGAGTGGGACAGAGGAGAGAGAGAGAGTGGGACAGAGGAGAGAGAGAGAGTGGGACAGAGGAGAGAGAGAGAGTGGGAGAGAGAGAGAGAGAGTGGGACAGAGGAGAGAGAGAGAGTGGGACAGAGGAGAGAGAGAGAGTGGGACAGAGGAGAGAGAGAGTGGGACAGAGGAGAGAGAGAGAGTGGGACAGAGGAGAGAGAGAGAGTGGGACAGAGGAGAGAGAGAGAGTGGGACAGAGAGAGAGAGAGAGTGGGACAGAGGAGAGAGAGAGAGTGGGACAGAGGAGAGAGAGAGAGTGGGACAGAGGAGAGAGAGAGAGTGGGACAGAGGAGAGAGAGAGAGTGGGACAGAGGAGAGAGAGAGAGAGTGGAGAGAGGAGGGGGAGTGAGAGAGAGAGAGTGGGACAGAGGAGAGAGAGAGTGGGACAGAGGAGAGAGAGAGAGTGGGACAGAGGAGAGAGAAAGTGGGACAGAGGAGAGAGAAAGTGGGACAGAGGAGAGAGAAAGTGGGACAGAGGAGAGAGAGAGTGGGACAGAGGAGAGAGAGAGTGGGACAGAGGAGAGAGAGAGTGGGACAGAGGAGAGAGAGAGTGGGACAGAGGAGAGAGAGAGTGGGACAGAGAGAGAGAGAGAGTGGGACAGAGGAGAGAGAGAGTGGGACAGAGGAGAGAGAGAGTGGGACAGAGAGAGAGAGAGAGTGGGACAGAGGAGAGAGAGAGTGGGACAGAGGAGAGAGAGAGTGGGACAGAGGAGAGAGAGAGTGGGACAGAGGAGAGAGAGAGTGGGACAGAGGAGAGAGAGAGTGGGACAGAGGAGAGAGAGAGTGGGACAGAGAGAGAGAGAGAGTGGGACAGAGGAGAGAGAGAGAGTGGGACAGAGGAGAGAGAGAGTGGGACAGAGGAGAGAGAGAGAGTGGGACAGAGAGAGAGAGAGAGAGTGGGACAGAGGAGAGAGAGAGAGTGGGACAGAGGAGAGAGAGAGAGTGGGACAGAGGAGAGAGAGAGAGTGGGACAGAGGAGAGAGAGAGAGTGGGACAGAGGAGAGAGAGAGAGTGGGACAGAGGAGAGAGAGAGAGTGGGACAGAGGAGAGAGAGAGAGTGGGACAGAGGAGAGAGAGAGAGTGGGACAGAGGAGAGAGAGAGAGTGGGACAGAGGAGAGAGAGAGAGTGGGACAGAGGAGAGAGAGAGAGTGGGACAGAGGAGAGAGAGAGAGTGGGACAGAGGAGAGAGAGAGAGTGGGACAGAGGAGAGAGAGAGAGTGGGACAGAGGAGAGAGAGAGAGTGGGACAGAGGAGAGAGAGAGAGTGGGACAGAGGAGAGAGAGAGAGTGGGACAGAGGAGAGAGAGAGAGTGGGACAGAGGAGAGAGAGAGAGTGGGACAGAGGAGAGAGAGAGAGTGGGACAGAGGAGAGAGAGAGAGTGGGACAGAGGAGAGAGAGAGAGTGGGACAGAGGAGAGAGAGAGAGTGGGACAGAGGAGAGAGAGAGAGTGGGACAGAGGAGAGAGAGAGAGTGGGACAGAGGAGAGAGAGAGAGTGGGACAGAGGAGAGAGAGAGAGTGGGACAGAGGAGAGAGAGAGAGTGGGACAGAGGAGAGAGAGAGAGTGGGACAGAGGAGAGAGAGAGAGTGGGACAGAGGAGAGAGAGAGAGTGGGACAGAGGAGAGAGAGAGAGTGGGACAGAGGAGAGAGAGAGAGTGGGACAGAGGAGAGAGAGAGAGTGGGACAGAGGAGAGAGAGAGTGGGACAGAGGAGAGAGAGAGTGGGACAGAGGAGAGAGAGAGTGGGACAGAGAGAGAGAGAGAGTGGGACAGAGGAGAGAGAGAGTGGGACAGAGGAGAGAGAGAGTGGGACAGAGGAGAGAGAGAGTGGGACAGAGAGAGAGAGAGAGTGGGACAGAGGAGAGAGAGAGTGGGACAGAGAGAGAGAGAGAGTGGGACAGAGGAGAGAGAGAGAGTGGGACAGAGGAGAGAGAGAGAGTGGGACAGAGGAGAGAGAGAGAGTGGGACAGAGGAGAGAGAGAGAGTGGGACAGAGGAGAGAGAGAGAGTGGGACAGAGGAGAGAGAGAGAGTGGGACAGAGGAGAGAGAGAGAGTGGGACAGAGGAGAGAGAGAGTGGGACAGAGGAGAGAGAGAGAGTGGGACAGAGGAGAGAGAGAGAGTGGGACAGAGGAGAGAGAGAGAGTGGGACAGAGGAGAGAGAGAGAGTGGGACAGAGGAGAGAGAGAGAGTGGGACAGAGGAGAGAGAGAGAGTGGGACAGAGGAGAGAGAGAGAGTGGGACAGAGGAGAGAGAGAGAGTGGGACAGAGGAGAGAGAGAGAGTGGGACAGAGGAGAGAGAGAGAGTGGGACAGAGGAGAGAGAGAGAGTGGGACAGAGGAGAGAGAGAGAGTGGGACAGAGGAGAGAGAGAGAGTGGGACAGAGGAGAGAGAGAGAGTGGGACAGAGGAGAGAGAGAGAGTGGGACAGAGGAGAGAGAGAGAGTGGGACAGAGGAGAGAGAGAGAGTGGGACAGAGGAGAGAGAGAGAGTGGGACAGAGGAGAGAGAGAGAGTGGGACAGAGGAGAGAGAGAGAGTGGGACAGAGGAGAGAGAGAGAGTGGGACAGAGGAGAGAGAGAGAGTGGGACAGAGGAGAGAGAGAGAGTGGGACAGAGGAGAGAGAGAGAGTGGGACAGAGGAGAGAGAGAGAGTGGGACAGAGGAGAGAGAGAGAGTGGGACAGAGGAGAGAGAGAGAGTGGGACAGAGGAGAGAGAGAGAGTGGGACAGAGGAGAGAGAGAGAGTGGGACAGAGGAGAGAGAGAGAGTGGGACAGAGGAGAGAGAGAGAGTGGGACAGAGGGAGAGAGAGAGTGGGACAGAGGAGAGAGAGAGAGTGGGACAGAGGAGAGAGAGAGTGGGACAGAGGAGAGAGAGAGTGGGACAGAGGAGAGAGAGAGTGGGACAGAGGAGAGAGAGAGTGGGACAGAGGAGAGAGAGAGAGTGGGACAGAGGAGAGAGAGAGTGGGACAGAGAGAGAGAGAGAGTGGGACAGAGGAGAGAGAGAGTGGGACAGAGGAGAGAGAGAGTGGGACAGAGGAGAGAGAGAGTGGGACAGAGGAGAGAGAGAGAGTGGGACAGAGGAGAGAGAGAGAGTGGGACAGAGGAGAGAGAGAGAGTGGGACAGAGGAGAGAGAGAGAGTGGGACAGAGGAGAGAGAGAGAGTGGGACAGAGGAGAGAGAGAGAGTGGGACAGAGGAGAGAGAGAGAGTGGGACAGAGGAGAGAGAGAGAGTGGGACAGAGGAGAGAGAGAGAGTGGGACAGAGGAGAGAGAGAGAGTGGGACAGAGGAGAGAGAGAGAGTGGGACAGAGGAGAGAGAGAGAGTGGGACAGAGGAGAGAGAGAGAGTGGGACAGAGGAGAGAGAGAGAGTGGGACAGAGGAGAGAGAGAGAGTGGGACAGAGGAGAGAGAGAGAGTGGGACAGAGGAGAGAGAGAGAGTGGGACAGAGGAGAGAGAGAGAGTGGGACAGAGGAGAGAGAGAGAGTGGGACAGAGGAGAGAGAGAGAGTGGGACAGAGGAGAGAGAGAGAGTGGGACAGAGGAGATAGAGAGAGTGGGACAGAGGAGAGAGAGAGAGACTGGGACAGAGGAGAGAGAGAGAGTGGGACAGAGGAGAGAGAGAGAGTGGGACAGAGGAGAGAGAGAGAGAGTGGGACAGAGGAGAGAGAGAGAGAGAGTGGGAGAGAGGAGGGCGAGAGAGAGAGAGGGACAGAGGAGAGAGAGAGTGGGACAGAGAGAGAGAGAGAGTGGGACAGAGAGAGAGAGAGAGTGGGACAGAGGAGAGAGAGAGTGGGACAGAGGAGAGAGAGAGTGGGACAGAGGAGAGAGAGAGTGGGACAGAGGAGAGAGAGAGTGGGACAGAGGAGAGAGAGAGTGGGACAGAGGAGAGAGAGAGTGGGACAGAGGAGAGAGAGAGTGGGACAGAGGAGAGAGAGAGTGGGACAGAGGAGAGAGAGAGTGGGACAGAGGAGAGAGAGAGTGGGACAGAGGAGAGAGAGAGTGGGACAGAGGAGAGAGAGAGTGGGACAGAGAGAGAGAGAGAGTGGGACAGAGGAGAGAGAGAGTGGGACAGAGGAGAGAGAGAGTGGGACAGAGGAGAGAGAGAGTGGGACAGAGGAGAGAGAGAGTGGGACAGAGGAGAGAGAGAGAGTGGGACAGAGAGAGAGAGAGAGTGGGACAGAGGAGAGAGAGAGAGTGGGACAGAGGAGAGAGAGAGAGTGGGACAGAGGAGAGAGAGAGAGTGGGACAGAGGAGAGAGAGAGAGTGGGACAGAGGAGAGAGAGAGAGTGGGACAGAGGAGAGAGAGAGAGTGGGACAGAGGAGAGAGAGAGAGTGGGACAGAGGAGAGAGAGAGAGTGGGACAGAGGAGAGAGAGAGAGTGGGACAGAGGAGAGAGAGAGAGTGGGACAGAGGAGAGAGAGAGAGTGGGACAGAGGAGAGAGAGAGAGTGGGACAGAGGAGAGAGAGAGAGTGGGACAGAGGAGAGAGAGAGAGTGGGACAGAGGAGAGAGAGAGAGAGTGGGACAGAGGAGAGAGAGAGAGTGGGACAGAGGAGAGAGAGAGAGTGGGACAGAGGAGAGAGAGAGAGTGGGACAGAGGAGAGAGAGAGAGTGGGACAGAGGAGAGAGAGAGAGATGGACAGAGGAGAGAGAGAGAGTGGGACAAAGGAGAGCGAGAGAGTGGGACAGAGGAGAGAGAGAGAGTGGGACAGAGGAGAGCGAGAGAGTGGGACAGAGGAGAGAGAGAGAGTGGGACAGAGGAGAGAGAGAGAGTGGGACAGAGGAGAGAGAGAGAGTGGGACAGAGGAGAGAGAGAGAGTGGGACAGAGGAGAGCGAGAGAGTGGGACAGAGGAGAGAGAGAGAGTGGGACAGAGGAGAGAGAGAGAGTGGGACAGAGGAGAGAGAGAGAGTGGGACAGAGGAGAGAGAGAGAGTGGGACAGAGGAGAGAGAGAGAGTGGGACAGAGGAGAGAGAGAGAGTGGGACAGAGGAGAGAGAGAGAGTGGGACAGAGGAGAGAGAGAGAGTGGGACAGAGGAGAGAGAGAGAGTGGGACAGAGGAGAGAGAGAGAGTGGGACAGAGGAGAGAGAGAGAGTGGGACAGAGGAGAGAGAGAGAGTGGGACAGAGGAGAGAGAGAGAGTGGGACAGAGGAGAGAGAGAGAGTGGGACAGAGGAGAGAGAGAGAGTGGGACAGAGGAGAGAGAGAGAGTGGGACAGAGGAGAGAGAGAGAGTGGGACAGAGGAGAGAGAGAGAGTGGGACAGAGGAGAGAGAGAGAGTGGGACAGAGGAGAGAGAGAGTGGGACAGAGGAGAGAGAGAGTGGGACAGAGGAGAGAGAGAGAGTGGGACAGAGGAGAGAGAGAGTGGGACAGAGGAGAGAGAGAGAGTGGGACAGAGGAGAGAGAGAGTGGGACAGAGGAGAGAGAGAGTGGGACAGAGGAGAGAGAGAGTGGGACAGAGGAGAGAGAGAGTGGGACAGAGGAGAGAGAGAGTGGGACAGAGGAGAGAGAGAGTGGGACAGAGGAGAGAGAGAGTGGGACAGAGGAGAGAGAGAGTGGGACAGAGGAGAGAGAGAGTGGGACAGAGGACAGAGAGAGAGTGGGATAAGAGAGAGAGAGAGAGTGGGACAGAGGAGAGAGAGAGAGTGGGACAGAGGAGAGAGAGAGAGTGGGACAGAGGAGAGAGAGAGAGTGGGACAGAGGAGAGAGAGAGAGTGGGACAGAGGAGAGAGAGAGAGTGGGACAGAGGAGAGAGAGAGAGTGGGACAGAGGAGAGAGAGAGAGTGGGACAGAGGAGAGAGAGAGAGTGGGACAGAGGAGAGAGAGAGAGTGGGACAGAGGAGAGAGAGAGAGTGGGACAGAGGAGAGAGAGAGAGTGGGACAGAGGAGAGAGAGAGAGTGGGACAGAGGAGAGAGAGAGAGTGGGACAGAGGAGAGAGAGAGAGTGGGACAGAGGAGAGAGAGAGAGTGGGACAGAGGAGAGAGAGAGAGTGGGACAGAGGAGAGAGAGAGAGTGGGACAGAGGAGAGAGAGAGAGTGGGACAGAGGAGAGAGAGAGAGTGGGACAGAGGAGAGAGAGAGAGTGGGACAGAGGAGAGAGAGAGAGTGGGACAGAGGAGAGAGAGAGAGTGGGACAGAGGAGAGAGAGAGAGTGGGACAGAGGAGAGAGAGAGAGTGGGAGAGAGAGAGGAGAGAGAGAGAGTGGGACAGAGGAGAGAGAGAGTGGGACAGAGGAGAGAGAGAGTGGGACAGGGAGAGAGAGAGTGGGACAGAGGAGAGAGAGAGTGGGACAGAGGAGAGAGAGAGTGGGACAGAGGAGAGAGAGAGTGGGACAGAGGAGAGAGAGAGTGGGACAGAGGAGAGAGAGAGTGGGACAGAGGAGAGAGAGAGTGGGACAGAGGAGAGAGAGAGAGTGGGACAGAGGAGAGAGAGAGAGTGGGACAGAGGAGAGAGAGAGAGTGGGACAGAGGAGAGAGAGAGTGGGACAGAGGAGAGAGAGAGAGTGGGACAGAGGAGAGAGAGAGAGTGGGACAGAGGAGAGAGAGAGAGTGGGACAGAGGAGAGAGAGAGAGTGGGACAGAGGAGAGAGAGAGAGTGGGACAGAGGAGAGAGAGAGAGTGGGACAGAGGAGAGAGAGAGAGTGGGACAGAGGAGAGAGAGAGAGTGGGACAGAGGAGAGAGAGAGAGTGGGACAGAGAGAGAGAGAGAGTGGGACAGAGGAGAGAGAGAGAGTGGGACAGAGGAGAGAGAGAGAGTGGGACAGAGGAGAGAGAGAGAGTGGGACAGAGGAGAGAGAGAGAGTGGGACAGAGGAGAGAGAGAGAGTGGGACAGAGGAGAGAGAGAGAGTGGGACAGAGGAGAGAGAGAGAGTGGGACAGAGGAGAGAGAGAGAGTGGGACAGAGGAGAGAGAGAGAGTGGGACAGAGGAGAGAGAGAGAGTGGGACAGAGGAGAGAGAGAGAGCGAGACAGAGGAGAGAGAGAGTGGGACAGAGGAGAGAGAGAGAGTGGGACAGAGGAGAGAGAGAGAGTGGGACAGAGAGAGAGAGAGAGAGTGGGACAGAGGAGAGAGAGAGAGTGGGACAGAGGAGAGAGAGAGAGTGGGACAGAGGAGAGAGAGAGAGTGGGACAGAGGAGAGAGAGAGAGTGGGACAGAGGAGAGAGAGAGAGTGGGACAGAGGAGAGAGAGAGAGTGGGACAGAGGAGAGAGAGAGAGTGGGACAGAGGAGAGAGAGAGAGTGGGACAGAGGAGAGAGAGAGAGTGGGACAGAGGAGAGAGAGAGAGTGGGACAGAGGAGAGAGAGAGAGTGGGACAGAGGAGAGAGAGAGAGTGGGACAGAGGAGAGAGAGAGAGTGGGACAGAGGAGAGAGAGAGAGTGGGACAGAGGAGAGAGAGAGAGTGGGACAGAGGAGAGAGAGAGAGTGGGACAGAGGAGAGAGAGAGAGTGGGACAGAGGAGAGAGAGAGAGTGGGACAGAGGAGAGAGAGAGAGTGGGACAGAGGAGAGAGAGAGAGTGGGACAGAGGAGAGAGAGAGAGAGTGGGACAGAGGAGAGAGAGAGAGTGGGACAGAGGAGAGAGAGAGAGTGGGACAGAGGAGAGAGAGAGAGTGGGACAGAGGAGAGAGAGAGAGTGGGACAGAGGAGAGAGAGAGAGTGGGACAGAGGAGAGAGAGAGAGTGGGACAGAGGAGAGAGAGAGAGTGGGACAGAGGAGAGAGAGAGAGTGGGACAGAGGAGAGAGAGAGAGTGGGACAGAGGAGAGAGAGAGTGGGACAGAGGAGAGAGAGAGTGGGACAGAGGAGAGAGAGAGTGGGACAGAGGAGAGAGAGAGTGGGACAGAGGAGAGAGAGAGTGGGACAGAGGAGAGAGAGAGTGGGACAGAGGAGAGAGAGAGTGTGACAGAGGAGAGAGAGAGAGTGGGACAGAGGAGAGAGAGAGTGGGACAGAGGAGAGAGAGAGTGGGACAGAGGAGAGAGAGAGTGGGACAGAGGAGAGAGAGAGTGGGACAGAGGAGAGAGAGAGTGGGACAGAGGAGAGAGAGAGAGTGGGACAGAGAGAGAGAGAGAGTGGGACAGAGGAGAGAGAGAGAGTGGGACAGAGGAGAGAGAGAGTGGGACAGAGGAGAGAGAGAGTGGGACAGAGGAGAGAGTGAGAGTGGGACAGAGGAGAGAGAGAGAGTGGGACAGAGGAGAGAGAGAGAGTGGGACAGAGGAGAGAGAGAGAGTGGGACAGAGGAGAGAGAGAGAGTGGGACAGAGGAGAGAGAGAGAGTGGGACAGAGGAGAGAGAGAGAGTGGGACAGAGGAGAGAGAGAGAGTGGGACAGAGGAGAGAGAGAGAGTGGGACAGAGGAGAGAGAGAGAGTGGGACAGAGGAGAGAGAGAGAGTGGGACAGAGGAGAGAGAGAGAGTGGGACAGAGGAGAGAGAGAGTGGGACAGAGGAGAGAGAGAGAGTGGGACAGAGGAGAGAGAGAGAGTGGGACAGAGGAGAGAGAGAGAGTGGGACAGAGGAGAGAGAGAGAGTGGGACAGAGGAGAGAGAGAGAGTGGGACAGAGGAGAGAGAGAGAGTGGGACAGAGGAGAGAGAGAGAGTGGGACAGAGGAGAGAGAGAGAGTGGGACAGAGGAGAGAGAGAGAGTGGGACAGAGGAGAGAGAGAGAGTGGGACAGAGGAGAGAGAGAGAGTGGGACAGAGGAGAGAGAGAGAGTGGGACAGAGGAGAGAGAGAGAGTGGGACAGAGGAGAGAGAGAGAGTGGGACAGAGAGAGAGAGAGAGAGTGGGACAGAGGAGAGAGAGAGAGTGGGACAGAGGAGAGAGAGAGAGTGGGACAGAGGAGAGAGAGAGAGTGGGACAGAGGAGAGAGAGAGAGTGGGACAGAGGAGAGAGAGAGAGTGGGACAGAGGAGAGAGAGAGAGTGGGACAGAAGAGAGAGAGAGAGAGTGGGACAGAGGAGAGAGAGAGAGTGGGACAGAGGAGAGAGAGAGAGAGTGGGACAGAGGAGAGAGAGAGAGTGGGACAGAGGAGAGAGAGAGAGTGGGACAGAGGAGAGAGAGAGAGTGGGACAGAGGAGAGAGAGAGTGGGACAGAGGAGAGAGAGAGTGGGACAGAGGAGAGAGAGAGTGGGACAGAGGAGAGAGAGAGTGGGACAGAGGAGAGAGAGAGTGGGACAGAGAGAGAGAGAGAGTGGGACAGAGGAGAGAGAGAGTGGGACAGAGGAGAGAGAGAGTGGGACAGAGGAGAGAGAGAGAGTGGGACAGAGGAGAGAGAGAGTGGGACAGAGGAGAGAGAGAGTGGGACAGAGAGAGAGAGAGAGTGGGACAGAGGAGAGAGAGAGTGGGACAGAGGAGAGAGAGAGTGGGACAGAGGAGAGAGAGAGAGTGGGACAGAGGAGAGAGAGAGAGTGGGACAGAGGAGAGAGAGAGAGTGGGACAGAGGAGAGAGAGAGAGTGGGACAGAGGAGAGAGAGAGAGTGGGACAGAGGAGAGAGAGAGAGTGGGACAGAGGAGAGAGAGAGAGTGGGACAGAGGAGAGAGAGAGAGTGGGACAGAGGAGAGAGAGAGAGTGGGACAGAGGAGAGAGAGAGAGTGGGACAGAGGAGAGAGAGAGAGTGGGACAGAGGAGAGAGAGAGAGTGGGACAGAGGAGAGAGAGAGAGTGGGACAGAGGAGAGAGAGAGAGTGGGACAGAGGAGAGAGAGAGAGTGGGACAGAGGAGAGAGAGAGAGTGGGACAGAGGAGAGAGAGAGAGTGGGACAGAGGAGAGAGAGAGTGGGACAGAGGAGAGAGAGAGAGTGGGACAGAGGAGAGAGAGAGAGTGGGACAGAGGAGAGAGAGAGAGTGGGACAGAGGAGAGAGAGAGAGTGGGACAGAGAGAGAGAGAGAGAGTGGGACAGAGGAGAGAGAGAGAGTGGGACAGAGGAGAGAGAGAGAGTGGGACAGAGGGAGAGAGAGAGAGTGGGACAGAGGAGAGAGAGAGAGAGTGGAGAGAGGAGGAGAGAGAGAGAGTGGGACAGAGGAGAGAGAGAGAGTGGGACAGAGGAGAGAGAGAGTGGGACAGAGAGGAGAGAGAGAGTGGGACAGAGGAGAGAGAGAGAGAGTGGGACAGAGGAGAGAGAGAGTGGGACAGAGGAGAGAGAGAGAGTGGGACAGAGGAGAGAGAGAGTGGGACAGAGGAGAGAGAGAGTGGGACAGAGGAGAGAGAGAGAGTGGGACAGAGGAGAGAGAGAGTGGGACAGAGGAGAGAGAGAGTGGGACAGAGGAGAGAGAGAGTGGGACAGAGGAGAGAGAGAGTGGGACAGAGGAGAGAGAGAGTGGGACAGAGGAGAGAGAGAGAGTGGGACAGAGGAGAGAGAGAGTGGGACAGAGGAGAGAGAGAGTGGGACAGAGGAGGGAGAGAGTGGGACAGAGGAGAGAGAGAGAGTGGGACAGAGGAGAGAGAGAGTGGGACAGAGGAGAGAGAGAGTGGGACAGAGGAGGGAGAGAGTGGGACAGAGGAGGGAGAGAGAGAGTGGGACAGAGGACAGAGAGAGAGTGGGACAGGAGAGAAAGAGAGAGAGTGGGACAGGAGAGAGAGAGAGTGGGACAGAGGAGAGAGAGAGAGTGGGACAGAGGAGAGAGAGAGAGTGGGACAGAGGAGAGAGAGAGAGTGGGACAGAGGAGAGAGAGAGAGTGGGACAGAGGAGAGAGAGAGAGTGGGACAGAGGAGAGAGAGAGAGTGGGACAGAGGAGAGAGAGAGAGTGGGACAGAGGAGAGAGAGAGAGTGGGACAGAGGAGAGAGAGAGAGTGGGACAGAGGAGAGAGAGAGAGTGGGACAGAGGAGAGAGAGAGAGTGGGACAGAGGAGAGAGAGAGAGTGGGACAGAGGAGAGAGAGAGAGTGGGACAGAGGAGAGAGAGAGAGTGGGACAGAGGAGAGAGAGAGAGTGGGACAGAGGAGAGAGAGAGAGTGGGACAGAGGAGAGAGAGAGAGTGGGACAGAGGAGAGAGAGAGAGTGGGACAGAGGAGAGAGAGAGAGAGTGGGACAGAGGAGAGAGAGAGAGTGGGACAGAGTAGAGAGAGAGAGAGTGGGACAGAGTAGAGAGAGAGAGAGTGGGACAGAGGAGAGAGAGAGAGTGGGACAGAGGAGAGAGAGAGAGTGGGACAGAGGAGAGAGAGAGAGTGGGACAGAGGAGAGAGAGAGAGTGGGACAGAGGAGAGAGAGAGAGTGGGACAGAGGAGAGAGAGAGAGTGGGACAGAGGAGAGAGAGAGAGTGGGACAGAGGAGAGAGAGAGAGTGGGACAGAGGAGAGAGAGAGAGTGGGACAGAGGAGAGAGAGAGAGTGGGACAGAGGAGAGAGAGAGAGTGGGACAGAGGAGAGAGAGAGAGTGGGACAGAGGAGAGAGAGAGAGTGGGACAGAGGAGAGAGAGAGAGTGGGACAGAGGAGAGAGAGAGAGTGGGACAGAGGAGAGAGAGAGAGTGGGACAGAGGAGAGAGAGAGAGTGGGACAGAGGAGAGAGAGAGAGTGGGACAGAGGAGAGAGAGAGAGTGGGACAGAGGAGAGAGAGAGAGTGGGACAGAGGAGAGAGAGAGAGTGGGACAGAGGAGAGAGAGAGAGTGGGACAGAGGAGAGAGAGAGAGTGGGACAGAGAGAGAGAGAGAGTGGGACAGAGGAGAGAGAGAGTGGGACAGAGGAGAGAGAGAGTGGGACAGAGGAGAGAGAGAGAGTGGGACAGAGGAGAGAGAGAGTGGGACAGAGGAGAGAGAGAGAGTGGGACAGAGGAGAGAGAGAGAGTGGGACAGAGAGAGAGAGAGAGTGGGACAGAGGGAGAGAGAGAGTGGGACAGAGGAGAGAGAGAGAGAGTGGGACAGAGGAGAGAGAGAGTGGGACAGAGGAGAGAGAGAGTGGGACAGTGGAGAGAGAGAGTGGGACAGAGGAGAGAGAGAGAGTGGGACAGAGGAGAGAGAGAGTGGGACAGAGGAGAGAGAGAGTGGGACAGAGGAGAGAGAGAGAGTGGGACAGAGGAGAGAGAGAGAGTGGGACAGAGGAGAGAGAGAGAGTGGGACAGAGGAGAGAGAGAGAGTGGGACAGAGGAGAGAGAGAGAGTGGGACAGAGGAGAGAGAGAGAGTGGGACAGAGGAGAGAGAGAGAGTGGGACAGAGGAGAGAGAGAGAGTGGGACAGAGGAGAGAGAGAGAGTGGGACAGAGGAGAGAGAGAGAGAGAGAGAGAGTGGGACAGAGGAGAGAGAGAGAGTGGGACAGAGGAGAGAGAGAGAGTGGGACAGAGGAGAGAGAGAGAGTGGGACAGAGGAGAGAGAGAGAGTGGGACAGAGGAGAGAGAGAGTGGGACAGAGGAGAGAGAGAGAGTGGGACAGAGGAGAGAGAGAGAGTGGGACAGAGGAGAGAGAGAGAGTGGGACAGAGGAGAGAGAGAGAGTGGGACAGAGGAGAGAGAGAGAGAGTGGGACAGAGGAGAGAGAGAGAGTGGGACAGAGGAGAGAGAGAGTGGGACAGAGGAGAGAGAGAGTGGGACAGAGGAGAGAGAGAGAGTGGGACAGAGGAGAGAGAGAGTGGGACAGAGGAGAGAGAGAGTGGGACAGAGGAGAGAGAGAGTGGGACAGAGGAGAGAGAGAGTGGGACAGAGGAGAGAGAGAGTGGGACAGAGGACAGAGAGAGAGTGGGACAGGAGAGAAAGAGAGAGAGTGGGATAAGAGAGAGAGAGAGAGTGGGACAGAGGAGAGAGAGAGAGTGGGACAGAGGAGAGAGAGAGAGTGGGACAGAGGAGAGAGAGAGAGTGGGACAGAGGAGAGAGAGAGAGTGGGACAGAGGAGAGAGAGAGAGTGGGACAGAGGAGAGAGAGAGAGTGGGACAGAGGAGAGAGAGAGAGTGGGACAGAGGAGAGAGAGAGAGTGGGACAGAGGAGAGAGAGAGAGTGGGACAGAGGAGAGAGAGAGAGTGGGACAGAGGAGAGAGAGAGAGTGGGACAGAGGAGAGAGAGAGTGGGACAGAGGAGAGAGAGAGTGGGACAGAGGAGGGAGAGAGAGAGTGGGACAGAGGAGAGAGAGAGAGTGGGACAGGAGAGAAAGAGAGAGAGTGGGATAAGAGAGAGAGAGAGAGTGGGACAGAGGAGAGAGAGAGAGTGGGACAGAGGAGAGAGAGAGAGTGGGACAGAGGAGAGAGAGAGAGTGGGACAGAGGAGAGAGAGAGAGTGGGACAGAGGAGAGAGAGAGAGTGGGACAGAGGAGAGAGAGAGAGTGGGACAGAGGAGAGAGAGAGAGTGGGACAGAGAGAGAGAGAGAGAGTGGGACAGAGGAGAGAGAGAGAGTGGGACAGAGGAGAGAGAGAGAGTGGGACAGAGGAGAGAGAGAGAGTGGGACAGAGGAGAGAGAGAGAGTGGGACAGAGGAGAGAGAGAGAGTGGGACAGAGGAGAGAGAGAGAGTGGGACAGAGGAGAGAGAGAGAGTGGGACAGAGGAGAGAGAGAGAGTGGGACAGAGGAGAGAGAGAGAGTGGGACAGAGGAGAGAGAGAGAGTGGGACAGAGGAGAGAGAGAGAGTGGGACAGAGGAGAGAGAGAGAGTGGGACAGAGGAGAGAGAGAGAGTGGGACAGAGGAGAGAGAGAGAGTGGGACAGAGGAGAGAGAGAGAGTGGGACAGAGGAGAGAGAGAGAGTGGGACAGAGGAGAGAGAGAGAGTGGGACAGAGGAGAGAGAGAGAGTGGGACAGAGGAGAGAGAGAGAGTGGGACAGAGGAGAGAGAGAGAGTGGGACAGAGGAGAGAGAGAGAGTGGGACAGAGGAGAGAGAGAGAGTGGGACAGAGGAGAGAGAGAGAGTGGGACAGAGGAGAGAGAGAGAGTGGGACAGAGGAGAGAGAGAGAGTGGGACAGAGGAAAGAGAGAGAGTGGGACAGAGGAAAGAGAGAGAGTGGGACAGAGGAGAGAGAGAGAGTGGGACAGAGAGAGAGAGAGAGAGTGGGACAGAGTAGAGAGAGAGAGTGGGACAGAGGAGAGAGAGAGAGAGTGGGACAGAGAGAGAGAGAGAGAGTGGGACAGAGGAGAGAGAGAGAGTGGGACAGAGGAGAGAGAGAGAGTGGGACAGAGGAGAGAGAGAGAGTGGGACAGAGGAGAGAGAGAGAGTGGGACAGAGGAGAGAGAGAGAGTGGGACAGAGGAGAGAGAGAGAGTGGGACAGAGGAGAGAGAGAGAGTGGGACAGAGGAGAGAGAGAGAGTGGGACAGAGGAGAGAGAGAGAGTGGGACAGAGGAGAGAGAGAGAGTGGGACAGAGGAGAGAGAGAGAGTGGGACAGAGGAGAGAGAGAGAGTGGGACAGAGGAGAGAGAGAGAGTGGGACAGAGGAGAGAGAGAGAGTGGGACAGAGGAGAGAGAGAGAGTGGGACAGAGGAGAGAGAGAGAGTGGGACAGAGGAGAGAGAGAGAGTGGGACAGAGGAGAGAGAGAGAGTGGGACAGAGGAGAGAGAGAGAGTGGGACAGAGGAGAGAGAGAGAGTGGGACAGAGGAGAGAGAGAGAGTGGGACAGAGGAGAGAGAGAGAGTGGGACAGAGGAGAGAGAGAGAGTGGGACAGAGGAGAGAGAGAGAGTGGGACAGAGGAGAGAGAGAGAGTGGGACAGAGGAGAGAGAGAGAGTGGGACAGAGAGAGAGAGAGTGGGACAGAGGAGAGAGAGAGAGTGGGACAAGAGAGAGAGAGAGAGAGTGGGACAGAGGAGAGAGAGAGAGTGGGACAGAGGAGAGAGAGAGAGTGGGACAGAGGAGAGAGAGAGAGTGGGACAGAGGAGAGAGAGAGTGGGACAGAGGAGAGAGAGAGAGTGGGACAGAAGAGAGAGAGAGAGAGTGGGACAGAGTAGAGAGAGAGAGTGGGACAGAGGAGAGAGAGAGAGAGTGGGACAGAGGAGAGAGAGAGTGGGACAGTGGAGAGAGAGAGTGGGACAGAGGAGAGAGAGAGTGGGACAGAGGAGAGAGAGAGTGGGACAGAGGAGAGAGAGAGTGGGACAGAGGAGAGAGAGAGTGGGACAGAGGAGAGAGAGAGTGGGACAGAGAGAGAGAGAGAGTGGGACAGAGGAGAGAGAGAGTGGGACAGAGGAGAGAGAGAGTGGGACAGAGGAGAGAGAGAGTGGGACAGAGGAGAGAGAGAGAGTGGGACAGAGGAGAGAGAGAGTGGGACAGAGGAGAGAGAGAGTGGGACAGAGGAGAGAGAGAGTGGGACAGAGGAGAGAGAGAGTGGGACAGAGGAGAGAGAGAGTGGGACAGAGGAGAGAGAGAGTGGGACAGAGGAGAGAGAGAGTGGGACAGAGGAGAGAGAGAGTGGGACAGAGGAGAGAGAGAGAGTGGGACAGAGGAGAGAGAGAGAGTGGGACAGAGGAGAGAGAGAGAGTGGGACAGAGGAGAGAGAGAGAGTGGGACAGAGGAGAGAGAGAGAGTGGGACAGAGGAGAGAGAGAGAGTGGGACAGAGGAGAGAGAGAGAGTGGGACAGAGGAGAGAGAGAGAGTGGGACAGAGGAGAGAGAGAGAGTGGGACAGAGGAGAGAGAGAGAGTGGGACAGAGGAGAGAGAGAGAGTGGGACAGAGGAGAGAGAGAGAGTGGGACAGAGGAGAGAGAGAGAGTGGGACAGAGGAGAGAGAGAGAGTGGGACAGAGGAGAGAGAGAGAGTGGGACAGAGGAGAGAGAGAGTGGGACAGAGGAGAGAGAGAGAGTGGGACAGAGGAGAGAGAGAGTGGGACAGAGGAGAGAGAGAGAGTGGGACAGAGGAGAGAGAGAGAGTGGGACAGAGGAGAGAGAGAGAGAGTGGGACAGAGGAGAGAGAGAGAGTGGGACAGAGGAGAGAGAGAGTGGGACAGAGGAGAGAGAGAGTGGGACAGAGGAGAGAGAGAGTGGGACAGAGGAGAGAGAGAGTGGGACAGAGGAGAGAGAGAGAGTGGGACAGAGGAGAGAGAGAGTGGGACAGAGGAGAGAGAGAGTGGGACAGAGGAGAGAGAGAGTGGGACAGAGAGAGAGAGAGTGGGACAGAGGAGAGAGAGAGAGTGGGACAGAGGAGAGAGAGAGTGGGACAGAGGAGAGAGAGAGTGGGACAGGGGAGAGAGAGAGTGGGACAGAGGAGAGAGAGAGTGGGACAGAGGAGAGAGAGAGTGGGACAGAGGAGAGAGAGAGTGGGACAGAGGAGAGAGAGAGTGGGACAGAGGAGAGAGAGAGTGGGACAGAGGAGAGAGAGAGTGGGACAGAGGAGAGAGAGAGAGTGGGACAGAGGAGAGAGAGAGAGTGGGACAGAGGACAGAGAGAGAGTGGGACAGAGAGATAGAGAGAGTGGGACAGAGAGAGATAGAGAGAGTGGGACAGAGAGAGATAGAGAGAGAGGGACAGAGAGAGAGAGAGAGTGGGACAGAGGAGAGAGAGAGAGTGGGACAGAGGAGAGAGAGAGAGTGGGACAGAGGAGAGAGAGAGAGTGGGACAGAGGAGAGAGAGAGAGTGGGACAGAGGAGAGAGAGAGAGTGGGACAGAGGAGAGAGAGAGAGTGGGACAGAGGAGAGAGAGAGAGTGGGACAGAGGAGAGAGAGAGAGTGGGACAGAGGAGAGAGAGAGAGTGGGACAGAGGAGAGAGAGAGAGTGGGACAGAGGAGAGAGAGAGAGTGGGACAGAGGAGAGAGAGAGAGTGGGACAGAGGAGAGAGAGAGAGTGGGACAGAGGAGAGAGAGAGAGTGGGACAGAGGAGAGAGAGAGAGTGGGACAGAGGAGAGAGAGAGAGTGGGACAGAGGAGAGAGAGAGAGTGGGACAGAGGAGAGAGAGAGAGTGGGACAGGAGAGAGAGAGAGTGGGACAGAGGAGAGAGAGAGAGTGGGACAGAGGAGAGAGAGAGAGTGGGACAGAGGAGAGAGAGAGAGTGGGACAGAGGAGAGAGAGAGAGAGTGGGACAGAGGAGAGAGAGAGAGAGTGGGACAGAGGAGAGAGAGAGAGAGAGTGGGACAGAGGAGAGAGAGAGAGTGGGACAGAGGAGAGAGAGAGAGTGGGACAGAGGAGAGAGAGAGAGTGGGACAGAGGAGAGAGAGAGAGTGGGACAGAGGAGAGAGAGAGAGTGGGACAGAGGAGAGAGAGAGAGTGGGACAGAGGAGAGAGAGAGAGTGGGACAGAGGAGAGAGAGAGAGTGGGACAGAGGAGAGAGAGAGAGTGGGACAGAGGAGAGAGAGAGTGGGACAGAGGAGAGAGAGAGAGTGGGACAGAGGAGAGAGAGAGAGTGGGACAGAGGAGAGAGAGAGAGTGGGACAGAGGAGAGAGAGAGAGTGGGACAGAGGAGAGAGAGAGAGTGGACTGAGGAGAGAGAGAGAGTGGGAGAGAGAGAGAGTGCGACAGAGGAGAGAGAGAGAGTGCGACAGAGGAGAGAGAGAGAGTGGGACAGAGGAGAGAGAGAGAGTGGGACAGAGGAGAGAGAGAGAGTGGGACAGAGGAGAGAGAGAGAGTGGGACAGAGGAGAGAGAGAGAGTGGGACAGAAGAGAGAGAGAGAGAGTGGGACAGAGAGAGAGAGAGAGTGGGACAGAGGAGAGAGAGAGAGTGGGACAGAGAGAGAGAGAGAGTGGGACAGAGGAGAGAGAGAGAGTGGGACAGAGGAGAGAGAGAGAGTGGGACAGAGGAGAGAGAGAGAGTGGGACAGAGGAGAGAGAGAGAGTGGGACAGAGGAGAGAGAGAGAGTGGGACAGAGGAGAGAGAGAGAGTGGGACAGAGGACAGAGAGAGAGTGGGACAGGAGAGAAAGAGAGAGAGTGGGATAAGAGAGAGAGAGAGAGAGTGGGACAGAGGAGAGAGAGAGAGTGGGACAGAGGAGAGAGAGAGTGGGACAGAGGAGAGAGAGAGTGGGACAGAGGAGAGAGAGAGTGGGACAGAGGAGAGAGAGAGTGGGACAGAGGAGAGAGAGAGTGGGACAGAGGAGAGAGAGAGTGGGACAGAGGAGAGAGAGAGTGGGACAGAGAGAGAGAGAGTGGGACAGAGGAGAGAGAGAGTGGGACAGAGGAGAGAGAGAGTGGGACAGAGGAGAGAGAGAGAGTGGGACAGAGGAGAGAGAGAGTGGGACAGAGGAGAGAGAGAGAGTGGGACAGAGGAGAGAGAGAGTGGGACAGAGGAGAGAGAGAGTGGGACAGAGGAGAGAGAGAGAGTGGGACAGAGGAGAGAGAGAGAGTGGGACAGAGGAGAGAGAGAGAGTGGGACAGAGGAGAGAGAGAGAGTGGGACAGAGGAGAGAGAGAGAGTGGGACAGAGGAGAGAGAGAGAGTGGGACAGAGGAGAGAGAGAGAGTGGGACAGAGGAGAGAGAGAGAGTGGGACAGAGGAGAGAGAGAGAGTGGGACAGGAGAGAGAGAGAGTGGGACAGAGGAGAGAGAGAGAGTGGGACAGAGGAGAGAGAGAGAGTGGGACAGAGGAGAGAGAGAGAGTGGGACAGAGGAGAGAGAGAGAGAGTGGGACAGAGGAGAGAGAGAGAGTGGGACAGAGGAGAGAGAGAGAGTGGGACAGAGGAGAGAGAGAGAGTGGGACAGAGAGAGAGAGAGAGAGTGGGACAGAGGAGAGAGAGAGAGTGGGACAGAGGAGAGAGAGAGAGTGGGACAGAGGAGAGAGAGAGAGTGGGACAGAGGAGAGAGAGAGAGTGGGACAGAGGAGAGAGAGAGAGTGGGACAGAGGAGAGAGAGAGAGTGGGACAGAGGAGAGAGAGAGAGTGGGACAGAGGAGAGAGAGAGAGTGGGACAGAGGAGAGAGAGAGAGTGGGACAGAGGAGAGAGAGAGAGTGGGACAGAGGAGAGAGAGAGTGGGACAGAGGAGAGAGAGAGAGTGGGACAGAGGAGAGAGAGAGAGGGACAGAAGAGAGAGAGGGTGGGACAGAGGAGAGCGAGAGAGTGGGACAGAGAGAGAGAGAGAGAGAGGGACAGAGGAGAGAGAGAGAGTGGGACAGAGGAGAGAGAGAGAGTGGGACAGAGGAGAGAGAGAGAGTGGGACAGAGGAGAGAGAGAGAGTGGGACAGAGGAGAGAGAGAGAGTGGGACAAAGGAGAGAGAGAGAGTGGGACAGAGGAGAGAGAGAGAGTGGGACAGAGGAGAGAGAGAGAGTGGGACAGAGGAGAGAGAGAGAGTGGGACAGAGGAGAGAGAGAGAGTGGGACAGAGGAGAGAGAGAGAGTGGGACAGAGGAGAGAGAGAGAGTGGGACAGAGGAGAGAGAGAGAGTGGGACAGAGGAGAGAGAGAGAGTGGGAGAGAGAGAGAGAGTGGGACAGAGGAGAGAGAGAGAGTGGGACAGAGGAGAGAGAGAGAGAGTGGGACAGAGAGAGAGAGTGGGACAGAGGAGAGAGAGAGAGTGGGACAGAGGAGAGAGAGAGAGTGGGACAGAGGAGAGAGAGAGAGTGGGACAGAGGAGAGAGAGAGAGTGGGACAGAGGAGAGAGAGAGAGTGGGACAGAGGAGAGAGAGAGTGGGACAGAGGAGAGAGAGAGAGAGAGTGGGACAGAGGAGAGAGAGAGAGAGAGTGGGACAGAGGAGAGAGAGAGAGAGTGGGACAGAGGAGAGAGAGAGAGAGTGGGACAGAGAGAGAGAGAGAGAGAGTGGGACAGAGAGAGAGAGAGAGAGTGGGACAGAGGAGAGAGAGAGAGAGAGTGGGACAGAGGAGAGAGAGAGAGAGTGGGACAGGGAGAGAGAGAGAGAGAGGGGGAGAGGAGAGAGGAAGAGAGGAGAGAGGGGGAGAGAGGAGGAGAGAGAGAGAGAGAGAGTGGGACAGAGGAGAGAGAGAGAGAGAGAGTGGGACAGAGGAGAGAGAGAGAGAGAGTGGGACAGAGGAGAGAGAGAGAGAGAGTGGGACAGAGGAGAGAGAGAGAGTGGGACAGAGGAGAGAGAGAGAGAGTGGGACAGAGGAGAGAGAGAGAGTGGGACAGAGGAGAGAGAGAGAGTGGGACAGAGGAGAGAGAGAGAGTGGGACAGAGGAGAGAGAGAGAGTGGGACAGAGGAGAGAGAGAGAGTGGGACAGAGGAGAGAGAGAGAGTGGGACAGAGGAGAGAGAGAGAGTGGGACAGAGGAGAGAGAGAGAGTGGGACAGAGGAGAGAGAGAGAGTGGGACAGAGGAGAGAGAGAGAGTGGGACAGAGGAGAGAGAGAGAGTGGGACAGAGGAGAGAGAGAGAGTGGGACAGAGGAGAGAGAGAGAGTGGGACAGAGGAGAGAGAGAGAGTGGGACAGAGGAGAGAGAGAGAGTGGGACAGAGGAGAGAGAGAGAGTGGGACAGAGGAGAGAGAGAGAGTGGGACAGAGGAGAGAGAGAGAGTGGGACAGAGGAGAGAGAGAGAGTGGGACAGAGGAGAGAGAGAGAGTGGGACAGAGGAGAGAGAGAGAGTGGGACAGAGGAGAGAGAGAGAGTGGGACAGAGGAGAGAGAGAGTGGGACAGAGGAGAGAGAGAGAGTGGGACAGAGGAGAGAGAGAGAGTGGGACAGAGGAGAGAGAGAGAGTGGGACAGAGGAGAGAGAGAGAGTGGGACAGAGGAGAGAGAGAGAGTGGGACAGAGGAGAGAGAGAGTGGGACAGAGGAGAGAGAGAGAGTGGGACAGAGGAGATAGAGAGAGTGGGACAGAGGAGAGAGAGAGAGTGGGACAGAGGAGATAGAGAGAGTGGGACAGAGGAGAGAGAGAGAGTGGGACAGTGGAGAGAGAGAGAGTGGGACAGAGGAGAGAGGGAGAGTGGGACAGGGAGAGAGAGTGGGACAGGGGAGAGAGAGAGAGAGTGGGACAGGGGAGAGAGAGAGAGTGGGACAGGGGAGAGAGAGAGAGAGTGGGACAGAGGAGAGAGAGAGAGTGGGACAGAGGAGAGAGAGAGAGTGGGACAGGGGAGAGAGAGAGAGTGGGACAGGGGAGAGAGAGAGAGTGGGACAGGGGAGAGAGAGAGAGTGGGACAGGGGAGAGAGAGAGAGTGGGACAGAGGAGAGAGAGAGAGTGGGACAGAGGAGAGAGAGAGAGTGGGACAGAGGAGAGAGAGAGAGTGGGACAGAGGAGAGAGAGAGAGTGGGACAGAGGAGAGAGAGAGAGTGGGACAGAGAGAGAGAGAGAGTGGGACAGAGGAGAGAGAGAGAGTGGGACAGAGGAGAGAGAGAGAGTGGGACAGAGGAGAGAGAGAGAGTGGGACAGAGGAGAGAGAGAGAGTGGGACAGAGGAGAGAGAGAGAGAGTGGGACAGAGGAGAGAGAGAGAGAGTGGGACAGAGGAGAGAGAGAGAGTGGGACAGAGGAGAGAGAGAGAGTGGGACAGAGGAGAGAGAGAGAGTGGGACAGAGGAGAGAGAGAGAGTGGGACAGAGGAGAGAGAGAGAGTGGGAGAGAGGAGGAGAGAGAGAGAGAGGGGACAGAGGAGAGAGAGAGTGGGACAGAGGAGAGAGAGAGTGGGACAGAGGAGAGAGAGAGTGGGACAGAGGAGAGAGAGAGAGTGGGACAGAGGAGAGAGAGAGTGGGACAGAGGGAGAGAGAGAGTGGGACAGAGGAGAGAGAGAGTGGGACAGAGGAGAGAGAGAGAGTGGGACAGAGGAGAGAGAGAGTGGGACAGAGGAGAGAGAGAGAGTGGGACAGAGGAGAGAGAGAGTGGGACAGAGGAGAGAGAGAGTGGGACAGAGGAGAGAGAGAGTGGGAGAGAGAGAGAGAGAGAGTGGGACAGAGGGAGAGAGAGAGTGGGACAGAGGAGAGAGAGAGTGGGACAGAGGAGAGAGAGAGTGGGACAGAGGAGAGAGAGAGTGGGACAGAGGAGAGAGAGAGAGTGGGACAGAGAAGAGAGAGAGAGTGGGACATAGGAGAGAGAGAGAGTGGGACAGAGGAGAGGGAGAGAGTGGGACAGAGGAGAGGGAGAGAGTGGGACAGAGGAGAGAGAGAGAGTGGGACAGAGGAGAGAGAGAGTGGGACAGAGGAGAGAGAGAGTGGGACAGAGGAGGGAGAGAGAGAGTGGGACAGAGGACAGAGAGAGAGTGGGACAGGAGAGAGAGAGAGTGGGGAAGAGGAGGGGAGAGAGAGAGTGGGACAGAGGAGAGAGAGAGAGAGTGGGACAGAGGAGAGAGAGAGAGTGGGACAGAGGAGAGAGAGAGAGTGGGACAGAGGAGAGAGAGAGAGTGGGACAGAGAGAGAGAGAGAGAGTGGGACAGAGGAGAGAGAGAGAGTGGGACAGAGGAGAGAGAGAGAGTGGGACAGAGGAGAGAGAGAGAGTGGGACAGAGGAGAGAGAGAGAGTGGGACAGAGGAGAGAGAGAGAGTGGGACAGAGGAGAGAGAGAGAGTGGGACAGAGGAGAGAGAGAGAGTGGGACAGAGGAGAGAGAGAGAGTGGGACAGAGGAGAGAGAGAGAGTGGGACAGAGGAGAGAGAGAGAGTGGGACAGAGGAGAGAGAGAGAGTGGGACAGAGGAGAGAGAGAGAGTGGGACAGAGGAGAGAGAGAGAGAGTGGGACAGAGGAGAGAGAGAGAGTGGGACAGAGGAGAGAGAGAGAGTGGGACAGAGGAGAGAGAGAGAGTGGGACAGGGAGAGAGAGAGAGTGGGACAGAGGAGAGAGAGAGAGTGGGAGAGGAGAGAGAGAGAGTGGGACAGAGGAGAGAGAGAGAGTGGGACAGAGGAGAGAGAGAGAGTGGGACAGAGGAGAGAGAGAGTGGGACAGAGGAGAGAGAGAGAGTGGGACAGAGGAGAGAGAGAGAGTGGGACAGAGGAGAGAGAGAGAGTGGGACAGAGGAGAGAGAGAGAGAGGGACAGAGGAGAGAGAGAGAGTGGGAGAGAGGAGGAGGGGAGAGAGAGAGAGAGAGGGACAGAGGAGAGAGAGAGTGGGACAGAGGAGAGAGAGAGTGGGACAGAGGAGAGAGAGAGAGTGGGACAGAGGAGAGAGAGAGTGGGACAGAGGAGAGAGAGAGAGTGGGACAGAGGAGAGAGAGAGTGGGACAGAGGAGAGAGAGAGAGTGGGACAGAGGAGAGAGAGAGTGGGACAGAGGAGAGAGAGAGTGGGACAGAGGAGAGAGAGAGTGGGACAGAGGAGAGAGAGAGAGTGGGACAGAGGAGAGAGAGAGAGTGGGACAGAGGAGAGAGAGAGAGTGGGACAGAGGAGAGAGAGAGTGGGACAGAGGAGAGAGAGAGTGGGACAGAGGAGAGAGAGAGTGGGACAGAGGAGAGAGAGAGTGGGACAGAGGAGAGAGAGAGTGGGACAGAGGAGAGAGAGAGTGGGACAGAGGAGAGAGAGAGTGGGACAGAGGAGAGAGAGAGTGGGACAGAGGAGAGAGAGAGTGGGACAGAGGAGAGAGAGAGTGGGACAGAGGAGAGAGAGAGTGGGACAGAGGAGAGAGAGAGAGTGGGACAGAGGAGAGAGAGAGAGTGGGACAGAGGAGAGAGAGAGAGTGGGACAGAGGAGAGAGAGAGAGTGGGACAGAGGAGAGAGAGAGAGTGGGACAGAGGAGGGAGAGAGAGAGTGGGACAGAGGAGAGAGAGAGAGTGGGACTGAGGAGATAGAGAGAGTGGGAGAGAGAGAGAGTGCGACAGAGGAGAGAGAGAGAGTGGGACAGAGGAGAGAGAGAGAGTGGGACAGAGGAGAGAGAGAGAGTGGGACAGAGGAGAGAGAGAGAGTGGGACAGAGGAGAGAGAGAGAGTGGGACAGAGGAGAGAGAGAGAGTGGGACAGAGGAGAGAGAGAGAGTGGGACAGAGGAGAGAGAGAGAGTGGGACAGAGGAGAGAGAGAGAGAGTGGGACAGAGGAGAGAGAGAGAGTGGGACAGAGGAGAGAGAGAGAGTGGGACAGAGGAGAGAGAGAGAGTGGGACAGAGGAGAGAGAGAGAGTGGGACAGAGGAGAGAGAGAGAGTGGGACAGAGGAGAGAGAGAGAGTGGGACAGAGGAGAGAGAGAGAGTGGGACAGAGGAGAGAGAGAGAGAGTGGGACAGAGGAGAGAGAGAGAGAGTGGGACAGAGGAGAGAGAGAGAGTGGGACAGAGGAGAGAGAGAGAGTGGGACAGAGGAGAGAGAGAGAGTGGGACAGAGGAGAGAGAGAGAGAGTGGGACAGAGGAGATAGAGAGAGTGGGAGAGAGGAGGGCGAGAGAGAGAGAGGGACAGAGGGAGAGAGAGAGGGGGACAGAGGGAGAGAGAGAGTGGGACAGGAGGAGAGAGAGAGTGGGACAGAGGAGAGAGAGAGAGTGGGACAGAGGAGAGAGAGAGTGGGACAGAGGAGAGAGAGAGAGTGGGACAGAGGGAGAGAGAGAGTGGGACAGAGGAGAGAGAGAGTGGGACAGAGGAGAGAGAGAGTGGGACAGAGGGAGAGAGAGAGTGGGACAGAGGAGAGAGAGAGTGGGACAGAGGAGAGAGAGAGTGGGACAGAGGAGAGAGAGAGAGTGGGACAGAGGAGAGAGAGAGAGTGGGACAGAGGAGAGAGAGAGTGGGACAGAGGGAGAGAGAGAGTGGGACAGAGAGAGAGAGAGAGTGGGACAGAGGAGAGAGAGAGTGGGACAGAGGAGAGAGAGAGTGGGACAGAGGAGAGAGAGAGTGGGACAGAGGAGAGAGAGAGTGGGACAGAGGAGAGAGAGAGTGGGACAGAGGAGAGAGAGAGTGGGACAGAGGAGAGAGAGAGTGGGACAGAGGAGAGAGAGAGTGGGACAGAGGAGAGAGAGAGTGGGACAGAGGAGAGAGAGAGAGAGTGGGACAGAGGAGGGAGAGAGAGAGTGGGACAGAGAGGGAGAGAGAGAGTGGGACAGAGGAGAGAGAGAGAGTGGGACAGAGGAGAGAGAGAGAGTGGGACAGAGGAGAGAGAGAGAGAGTGGGACAGAGGAGAGAGAGAGAGTGGGACAGAGGAGAGAGAGAGAGTGGGACAGAGGAGAGAGAGAGAGTGGGACAGAGGAGAGAGAGAGAGTGGGACAGAGGAGAGAGAGAGAGTGGGACAGAGGAGAGAGAGAGAGTGGGACAGAGGAGAGAGAGAGAGTGGGACAGAGGAGAGAGAGAGAGTGGGACAGAGGAGAGAGTGGGACAGAGGAGAGAGAGAGAGTGGGACAGAGGAGAGAGAGAGAGTGGGACAGAGGAGAGAGAGAGAGTGGGACAGAGGAGAGAGAGAGAGTGGGACAGAGGAGAGAGAGAGAGTGGGACAGAGGAGAGAGAGAGAGTGGGACAGAGGAGAGAGAGAGAGTGGGACAGAGGAGAGAGAGAGAGTGGGACAGAGGAGAGAGAGAGAGTGGGACAGAGGAGAGAGAGAGAGTGGGACAGAGGAGAGAGAGAGAGTGGGACAGAGGAGAGAGAGAGAGAGTGGGACAGAGGAGAGAGAGAGAGTGGGACAGAGGAGAGAGAGAGAGTGGGACAGAGGAGAGAGAGAGTGGGACAGAGGAGAGAGAGAGAGTGGGACAGAGGAGAGAGAGAGAGTGGGACAGAGGAGAGAGAGAGAGTGGGACAGAGGAGAGAGAGAGAGTGGGACAGAGGAGAGAGAGAGAGTGGGACAGAGGAGAGAGAGAGAGTGGGACAGAGGAGAGAGAGAGAGTGGGACAGAGGAGAGAGAGAGAGTGGGACAGAGAGAGAGAGAGAGTGGGACAGAGGAGAGAGAGAGAGTGGGACAGAGGAGAGAGAGAGAGTGGGACAGAGGAGAGAGAGAGTGGGACAGAGGAGAGAGAGAGAGTGGGACAGAGGAGAGAGAGAGAGTGGGACAGAGGAGAGAGAGAGAGTGGGACAGAGGAGAGAGAGAGAGAGTGGGACAGAGGAGAGAGAGAGAGAGTGGGACAGAGGAGAGAGAGAGAGTGGGACAGAGGAGAGAGAGAGAGTGGGACAGAGGAGAGAGAGAGAGTGGGACAGAGGAGAGAGAGAGAGAGTGGGACAGAGGAGAGAGAGAGAGAGTGGGAGAGAGGAGGGCGAGAGAGAGAGAGGGACAGAGGAGAGAGAGAGAGGGACAGAGGAGAGAGAGAGTGGGACAGAGGAGAGAGAGAGTGGGACAAAGGAGAGAGAGAGTGGGACAGAGGAGAGAGAGAGAGTGGGACAGAGGAGAGAGAGAGTGGGACAGAGGAGAGAGAGAGTGGGACAGAGGAGAGAGAGAGTGGGACAGAGGAGAGAGAGAGAGTGGGACAGAGGAGAGAGAGAGTGGGACAGAGGAGAGAGAGAGTGGGACAGAGGAGAGAGAGAGTGGGACAGAGGAGAGAGAGAGTGGGACAGAGGAGAGAGAGAGTGGGACAGAGGAGAGAGAGAGTGGGACAGAGGAGAGAGAGAGAGTGGGACAGAGGAGAGAGAGAGAGTGGGACAGAGGAGGGAGAGAGAGAGAGTGGGACAGAGGAGAGAGAGAGTGGGACAGAGGGAGAGAGAGAGTGGGACAGAGGAGAGAGAGAGAGTGGGACAGAGGAGAGAGAGAGAGTGGGACAGAGAGAGAGAGAGAGTGGGACAGAGGAGAGAGAGAGAGTGGGACAGAGGAGAGAGAGAGAGTGGGACAGAGGAGAGAGAGAGAGTGGGACAGAGGAGAGAGAGAGAGTGGGACAGAGGAGAGAGAGAGAGTGGGACAGAGGAGAGAGAGAGAGTGGGACAGAGGAGAGAGAGAGAGTGGGACAGAGGAGAGAGAGAGAGTGGGACAGAGGAGAGAGAGAGAGTGGGACAGAGGAGAGAGAGAGAGTGGGACGAGGAGAGAGAGAGAGTGGGACAGAGGAGAGAGAGAGAGTGGGACAGAGGAGAGAGAGAGAGTGGGACAGAGGAGAGAGAGAGAGTGGGACAGAGGAGAGAGAGAGAGTGGGACAGAGGAGAGAGAGAGAGTGGGACAGAGGAGAGAGAGAGTGGGACAGAGGAGAGAGAGAGAGTGGGACAGAGGAGAGAGAGAGAGTGGGGACAGAGGGAGAGAGAGAGAGTGGGACAGAGGAGAGAGGAGAGTGGGACAGAGGAGAGAGGAGAGTGGGACAGAGGGAGAGAGAGAGAGGGACAGAGGGGAGAGAGAGAGAGTGGGACAGAGAGGGAGAGAGAGAGAGTGGGACAGAGGGAGAGAGAGAGTGGGACAGAGGAGAGAGAGAGAGTGGGACAGAGGAGAGAGAGAGAGTGGGACAGAGGAGAGAGAGAGAGTGGGACAGAGGAGAGAGAGAGAGTGGGACAGAGGAGAGAGAGAGAGTGGGACAGACGAGAGAGAGAGTGGGACAGCGGCGAGAGGGAGAGTGGGACAGAGGAGAGAGGGAGAGTGGGACAGAGGAGAGAGAGAGTGGGACAGAGGAGAGAGAGAGAGTGGGACAGAGGAGAGAGAGAGAGTGGGACAGAGGAGAGAGAGAGAGTGGGACAGAGGAGAGAGAGAGAGTGGGACAGAGGAGAGAGAGAGAGTGGGACAGAGGAGAGAGAGAGAGTGGGACAGAGGAGAGAGAGAGAGTGGGACAGAGGAGAGAGAGAGAGTGGGACAGAGGAGAGAGAGAGAGAGTGGGACAGAGGAGAGAGAGAGAGAGTGGGACAGAGGAGAGAGAGAGAGAGGGACAGAGGAGAGAGAGAGACAGTGGGACAGAGGAGAGAGAGAGAGGGACAAAGGAGAGAGAGAGTGGGACAAAGGAGAGAGAGAGTGGGACAAAGGAGAGAGAGAGTGGGACAAAGGAGAGAGAGAGTGGGACAGAGGAGAGAGAGAGTGGGACAGAGGAGAGAGAGAGTGGGACAGAGGAGAGAGAGAGTGGGACAGAGGAGAGAGAGAGTGGGACAGAGGAGAGAGAGAGTGGGACAGAGGAGAGAGAGAGTGGGACAGAGGAGAGAGAGAGTGGGACAGAGGAGAGAGAGAGTGGGACAGAGGAGAGAGAGAGTGGGACAGAGGAGAGAGAGAGTGGGACAGAGGAGAGAGAGAGTGGGACAGAGGAGAGAGAGAGTGGGACAGAGGAGAGAGAGAGTGGGACAGAGGAGAGAGAGAGTGGGACAGAGGAGAGAGAGAGTGGGACAGAGGAGAGAGAGAGTGGGACAGAGGAGAGAGAGAGTGGGACAGAGGAGAGAGAGAGTGGGACAGAGGAGAGAGAGAGTGGGACAGAGGAGGGAGAGAGAGAGTGGGACAGAGGAGGGAGAGAGAGAGTGGGACAGAGGAGGGAGAGAGAGAGTGGGACAGAGGAGAGAGAGAGAGTGGGACAGAGGAGAGAGAGAGAGTGGGACAGAGGAGAGAGAGAGAGTGGGACAGAGGAGAGAGAGAGAGTGGGACAGAGGAGAGAGAGAGAGTGGGACAGAGGAGAGAGAGAGAGTGGGACAGAGGAGAGAGAGAGAGTGGGACAGAGGAGAGAGAGAGAGTGGGACAGAGGAGAGAGAGAGAGTGGGACAGAGGAGAGAGAGAGAGTGGGACAGAGGAGAGGGAGAGAGTGGGACAGAGGAGAGAGAGAGAGTGGGACAGAGGAGAGAGAGAGAGTGGGACAGAGGAGAGAGAGAGAGTGGGACAGAGGAGAGAGAGAGAGTGGGACAGAGGAGAGAGAGAGAGTGGGACAGAGGAGAGAGAGAGAGTGGGACAGAGGAGAGAGAGAGAGTGGGACAGAGGAGAGAGAGAGAGTGGGACAGAGGAGAGAGAGAGAGTGGGACAGAGGAGAGAGAGAGAGTGGGACAGAGGAGAGAGAGAGAGTGGGACAGAGGAGAGAGTGAGAGTGGGACAGAGGAGAGAGTGAGAGTGGGACAGAGGAGAGAGAGAGAGTGGGACAGAGGAGAGAGAGAGAGTGGGACAGAGGAGAGAGAGAGAGTGGGACAGAGGAGAGAGAGAGAGTGGGACAGAGGAGAGAGAGAGAGTGGGACAGAGGAGAGAGAGAGAGTGGGACAGAGGAGAGAGAGAGAGTGGGACAGAGGAGAGAGAGAGAGTGGGACAGAGGAGAGAGAGAGAGTGGGACAGAGGAGAGAGAGAGAGTGGGACAGAGGAGAGAGAGAGAGTGGGACAGAGGAGAGAGAGAGAGTGGGACAGAGGAGAGAGAGAGAGTGGGACAGAGGAGAGAGAGAGAGTGGGACAGAGGAGAGAGAGAGAGTGGGACAGAGGAGAGAGAGAGAGTGGGACAGAGGAGAGAGAGAGAGTGGGACAGAGGAGAGAGAGAGTGGGACAGAGGAGAGAGAGAGAGTGGGACAGAGGAGAGAGAGAGAGTGGGACAGGAGAGAGAGAGAGTGGGACAGGAGAGAGAGAGAGTGGGACAGGAGAGAGAGAGAGTGGGACAGAGGAGAGAGAGAGAGAGTGGGACAGAGGAGAGAGAGAGAGAGTGGGACAGAGGAGAGAGAGAGAGAGTGGGACAGAGGAGAGAGAGAGAGAGTGGGACAGAGGAGAGAGAGAGAGAGTGGGACAGAGGAGAGAGAGAGAGAGTGGGACAGAGGAGAGAGAGAGAGTGGGACAGAGGAGAGAGAGAGAGTGGGACAGAGGAGAGAGAGAGAGTGGGACAGAGGAGAGAGAGAGAGTGGGACAGAGGAGAGAGAGAGAGTGGGACAGAGGAGAGAGAGAGAGTGGGACAGAGGAGAGCGAGAGAGTGGGACAGAGGAGAGCGAGAGAGTGGGACAGAGGAGAGAGAGAGAGTGGGACAGAGGAGAGCGAGAGAGTGGGACAGAGGAGAGCGAGAGAGTGGGACAGAGGAGAGTGAGAGAGTGGGACAGAGGAGAGAGAGAGAGTGGGACAGAGGAGAGAGAGAGAGTGGGACAGAGGAGAGAGAGAGAGTGGGACAGAGGAGAGAGAGAGAGTGGGACAGAGGAGAGAGAGAGAGTGGGACAGAGGAGAGAGAGAGAGTGGGACAGAGGAGAGAGAGATTGGGACAGAGGAGATAGAGAGAGTGGGACAGAGGAGAATGAGAGAGTGGGACAGAGGAGAGAGAGAGAGTGGGACAGAGGAGAGAGAGAGAGTGGGACAGAGGAGAGAGAGAGAGTGGGACAGAGGAGAGAGAGAGAGTGGGACAGAGGAGAGAGAGAGAGTGGGACAGAGGAGAGAGAGAGTGGGACAGAGGAGAGAGACAGAGTGGGACAGAGGAGAGAGACAGAGTGGGACAGAGGAGAGAGACAGAGTGGGACAGAGGAGAGAGACAGAGTGGGACAGAGGAGAGAGACAGAGTGGGACAGAGGAGAGAGACAGAGTGGGACAGAGGAGAGAGACAGAGTGGGACAGAGGAGAGAGACAGAGTGGGACAGAGGAGAGAGACAGAGTGGGACAGAGGAGAGAGACAGAGTGGGACAGAGGAGAGAGACAGAGTGGGACAGAGGAGAGAGACAGAGTGGGACAGAGGAGAGAGAAAGAGTGGGACAGAGGAGAGAGAGAGAGTGGGACAGAGGAGAGAGAGAGAGAGTGGGACAGAGGAGAGAGAGAGAGAGTGGGAGAGAGAGAGAGTGCGACAGAGGAGAGAGAGAGTGGGACAGAGGAGAGAGAGAGAGTGGGACAGAGGAGAGAGAGAGAGTGGGACAGAGGAGAGAGAGAGAGTGGGACAGAGGAGAGAGAGAGAGTGGGACAGAGGAGAGAGAATGATACAGAGGAGAGAGAGAGAGTGGGACAGAGGAGAGAGAGAGAGGGGGACAGAAGAGAGAGAGGGAAGGACAGAAGAGAGAGAGAGAGTGGGACAGAGGAGAGAGAGAGAGTGGGACAGAGGAGAGAGAGAGAGAGAGAGTGGGACAGAGGAGAGAGAGAGAGAGAGTGGGACAGAGGAGAGAGAGAGAGAGAGTGGGACAGAGGAGAGAGAGAGAGAGAGTGGGACAGAGGAGAGAGAGAGAGAGAGTGGGACAGAGGAGAGAGAGAGAGAGAGTGGGACAGAGGAGAGAGAGAGAGAGAGAGTGGGACAGAGGAGAGAGAGAGAGAGAGAGTGGGACAGAGGAGAGAGAGAGAGAGTGGGACAGAGGAGAGAGAGAGAGAGTGGGACAGAGGAGAGAGAGAGAGAGAGTGGGACAGAGGAGAGAGAGAGAGAGAGTGGGACAGAGGAGAGAGAGAGAGTGGGACAGAGGAGAGAGAGAGAGTGGGACAGAGGAGAGAGAGAGAGTGGGACAGAGGAGAGAGAGAGAGTGGGACAGAGGAGAGAGTGAGAGTGGGACAGAGGAGAGAGAGAGAGTGGGACAGAGGCAGAGAGAGAGTGGGACAGAGGAGAGAGAGAGAGTGGGACAGGAGAGAGAGAGAGTGGGACAGGAGAGAGAGAGAGTGGGACAGAGGAGAGAGAGAGAGAGTGGGACAGAGGAGAGAGAGAGAGAGTGGGACAGAGGAGAGAGAGAGAGTGGGACAGAGGAGAGAGAGAGAGAGTGGGACAGAGGAGAGAGAGAGAGAGTGGGACAGAGGAGAGAGAGAGAGTGGGACAGAGGAGAGAGAGAGAGTGGGACAGAGGAGAGAGAGAGAGTGGGACAGAGGAGAGAGAGAGAGTGGGACAGAGGAGAGAGAGAGAGTGGGACAGAGGAGAGAGAGAGAGTGGGACAGAGGAGAGAGAGAGAGTGGGACAGAGGAGAGAGAGAGAGTGGGACAGAGGAGAGAGAGAGAGTGGGACAGAGGAGAGAGAGAGAGTGGGACAGAGGAGAGAGAGAGAGTGGGACAGAGGAGAGAGAGAGAGTGGGACAGAGGAGAGAGAGAGAGTGGGACAGAGGAGAGAGAGAGAGTGGGACAGAGGAGAGAGAGAGAGTGGGACAGAGGAGAGAGAGAGAGTGGGACAGAGGAGAGAGAGAGAGAGTGGGACAGAGGAGAGAGAGAGAGTGGGACAGAGGAGAGAGAGAGAGTGGGACAGAGGAGAGAGAGAGAGTGGGACAGAGGAGAGAGACAGAGTGGGACAGAGGAGAGAGAGAGTGGGACAGAGGAGAGAGAGAGAGTGGGACAGAGGAGAGAGAGAGAGTGGGACAGAGAAGAGAGAGAGAGTGGGACAGAGGAGAGAGAGAGAGTGGGACAGAGGAGAGAGAGAGAGTGGGACAGAGGAGAGAGAGAGAGTGGGACAGAGGAGAGAGAGAGAGTGGGACAGAGGAGAGAGAGAGAGTGGGACAGAGGAGAGAGAGAGAGTGGGACAGAGGAGAGAGAGAGAGTGGGACAGAGGAGAGAGAGAGAGTGGGACAGAGGAGAGAGAGAGAGTGGGACAGAGGAGAGAGAGAGAGTGGGACAGAGGAGAGAGAGAGAGTGGGACAGAGGAGAGAGAGAGAGTGGGACAGAGGAGAGAGAGAGAGTGGGACAGAGGAGAGAGAGAGAGTGGGACAGAGGAGAGAGAGAGAGTGGCACAGAGGAGAGAGAGAGTGGGACAGAGGAGCGAGAGAGACTGGGACAGAGGAGAGAGAGAGAGTGGGACAGAGGAGAGAGAGAGAGTGGGACAGAGGAGAGAGAGAGAGAGTGGGACAGAGGAGAGAGAGAGAGAGCGGGACAGAGGAGAGAGAGAGAGAGAGTGGGACAGAGGAGCGAGAGAGAGAGTGGGACAAAGGAGATAGAGAGAGTGGGACAAAGGAGATAGAGAGAGTGGGACAAAGGAGATAGAGAGAGTGGGACAAAGGAGAGAGAGTGAATCGGACTGGAGAGAGAGAGAGAGTGAGAGAGAGTGAGAGGGATGGGAGAGAGAAATTGGGACAGAGGAGAGAGAGAGAGTGGGACAAAGGAGAGAGAGATATTGAGACAAAGGAGAGAGAGAGAGTGGGACAAAGGAGAGAGAGAGAGAGAGAGAGAGAGATGTGGGGGGGGGGGGGCCTGGAGGGAGAGAGAGAGAGAGAGAGACAGAGACAGAGTGGGAAAGGAGAGAAAGAGACAGAGTGGGATAGGAGAGAGAGAGAGAGAGAGTGGGATTGGGATAGGAGAGAGAGATAGAGAGTGGGAAAGGAGAGAGAGAGAGTGAGTGGGACAGCAAAGAGAGCGAGTGGGATTGGAGAGAGAGAGAGAGAGAGAAAGTGAGACAGAGTGAGAGGGATGGGAGAGAGAAATTGGGACAGAGGAGAGAGAGAGAGTGGGACAAAGGAGAGAGAGATATTGAGACAAAGGAGAGAGAGAGAGTGGGACAAAGGAGAGAGAGAGATTGAGACAAAGGAGAGAGAGAGAGTGGGACAAAGGAGAGAGAGAGAGTGGGACAAAGGAGAGAGAGAGAGAGAGAGAGAGATGTGGGGGGGGTGCTGGAGGGAGAGAGAGAGAGAGAGAAAGTGAGACAGAGTGAGAGGGATGGGAGAGAGAAATTGGGACAGAGGAGAGAGACAGAGTGGTACAAAGGAGAGAGAGATATTGAGAGAAAGGAGAGAGAGAGAGAGTGGGACAAAGGAGAGAGAGAGAGTGGGACAAAGGAGAGAGAGAGAGTGGGACAAAGGAGAGAGAGAGAGTGGGACAAAGGAGAGAGAGAGAGCGGGACAAAGGAGAGAGAGAGAGCGGGACAAAGGAGAGAGAGAGAGCGGGACAAAGGAGAGAGAGAGAGCGGGACAAAGGAGAGAGAGAGAGCGGGACAAAGGAGAGAGAGAGAGCGGGACAAAGGAGAGAGAGAGCGGGACAAAGGAGAGAGAGAGCGGGACAAAGGAGAGAGAGAGAGCGGGACAAAGGAGAGAGAGAGAGCGGGACAAAGGAGAGAGAGAGAGCGGGACAAAGGAGAGAGAGAGAGCGGGACAAAGGAGAGAGAGAGAGCGGGACAAAGGAGAGAGAGAGAGCGGGACAAAGGAGAGAGAGAGAGCGGGACAAAGGAGAGAAAGAGAGCGGGACAAAGGAGAGAAAGAGAGCGGGACAAAGGAGAGAGAGAGAGCGGGACAAAGGAGAGAGAGAGAGTGGGACAGAGGAGAGAGAGAGAGTGGGACAGAGGAGAGAGAGAGAGTGGGACAGAGGAGAGAGAGAGAGTGGGACAGAGGAGAGAGAGAGTGGGACAGAGGAGAGAGAGAGATTGGGACAGAGGAGAGAGAGAGAGTGGGACAGAGGAGAGAGAGAGAGTGGGACAGAGGAGAGAGAGAGAGTGGGACAGAGGAGAGAGAGAGAGTGGGACAGAGGAGAGAGAGAGAGTGGGACAGAGGAGAGAGAGAGAGTGGGACAGAGGAGAGAGAGAGAGTGGGACAGAGGAGATAGAGAGATTGGGACAGAGGAGATAGAGAGAGTGGGACAGAGGAGAATGAGAGAGTGGGACAGAGGAGAGAGAGAGAGTGGGACAGAGGAGAGAGAGAGAGTGGGACAGAGGAGAGAGAGAGAGTGGGACAGAGGAGAGAGAGAGAGTGGGACAGAGGAGAGAGACAGAGTGGGACAGAGGAGAGAGAGAGAGTGGGACAGAGGAGAGAGACAGAGTGGGACAGAGGAGAGAGACAGAGTGGGACAGAGGAGAGAGACAGAGTGGGACAGAGGAGAGAGACAGAGTGGGACAGAGGAGAGAGACAGAGTGGGACAGAGGAGAGAGACAGAGTGGGACAGAGGAGAGAGACAGAGTGGGACAGAGGAGAGAGACAGAGTGGGACAGAGGAGAGAGACAGAGTGGGACAGAGGAGAGAGAAAGAGTGGGACAGAGGAGAGAGAGAGAGTGGGACAGAGGAGAGAGAGAGAGAGTGGGACAGAGGAGAGAGAGAGAGAGTGGGACAGAGGAGATAGAGAGAGTGGGAGAGAGAGAGAGTGCGACAGAGGAGAGAGAGAGTGGGACAGAGGAGAGAGAGAGAGTGGGACAGAGGAGAGAGAGAGAGTGGGACAGAGGAGAGAGAGAGAGTGGGACAGAGGAGAGAGAATGATACAGAGGAGAGAGAGAGAGTGGGACAGAGGAGAGAGAGAGAGGGGGACAGAAGAGAGAGAGGGAAGGACAGAAGAGAGAGAGAGGGTGGGACAGAGGAGAGAGAGAGAGAGAGTGAGACAGAGGAGAGAGAGAGAGTGGGACAGAGGAGAGAGAGAGAGTGGGACAGAGGAGAGAGAGAGAGAGAGAGTGGGACAGAGGAGAGAGAGAGAGAGAGTGGGACAGAGGAGAGAGAGAGAGAGAGTGGGACAGAGGAGAGAGAGAGAGAGAGTGGGACAGAGGAGAGAGAGAGAGAGAGTGGGACAGAGGAGAGAGAGAGAGAGAGAGTGGGACAGAGGAGAGAGAGAGAGAGAGAGTGGGACAGAGGAGAGAGAGAGAGAGAGAGTGGGACAGAGGAGAGAGAGAGAGAGTGGGACAGAGGAGAGAGAGAGAGAGAGTGGGACAGAGGAGAGAGAGAGAGAGAGTGGGACAGAGGAGAGAGAGAGAGAGAGTGGGACAGAGGAGAGAGAGAGAGAGAGAGTGGGACAAAGGAGAGAGAGAGAGTGGGACAGAGGAGAGAGAGAGAGTGGGACAGAGGAGAGAGAGAGAGTGGGACAGAGGAGAGAGAGAGAGTGGGACAGAGGAGAGAGAGAGAGTGGGACAGAGGAGAGAGTGAGAGTGGGACAGAGGAGAGAGAGAGAGTGGGACAGAGGCAGAGAGAGAGTGGGACAGAGGAGAGAGAGAGAGTGGGACAGAGGAGAGAGAGAGAGTGGGACAGAGGAGAGAGAGAGAGTGGGACAGGAGAGAGAGAGAGTGGGACAGGAGAGAGAGAGAGTGGGACAGAGGAGAGAGAGAGAGAGTGGGACAGAGGAGAGAGAGAGAGAGTGGGACAGAGGAGAGAGAGAGAGAGTGGGACAGAGGAGAGAGAGAGAGAGTGGGACAGAGGAGAGAGAGAGAGAGTGGGACAGAGGAGAGAGAGAGAGTGGGACAGAGGAGAGAGAGAGAGTGGGACAGAGGAGAGAGAGAGATTGGGACAGAGGAGAGAGAGAGAGTGGGACAGAGGAGAGAGAGAGAGTGGGACAGAGGAGAGAGAGAGAGTGGGACAGAGGAGAGAGAGAGAGTGGGACAGAGGAGAGAGAGAGAGTGGGACAGAGGAGAGAGAGAGAGTGGGACAGAGGAGAGAGAGAGAGTGGGACAGAGGAGAGAGAGAGAGTGGGACAGAGGAGAGAGAGAGAGTGGGACAGAGGAGAGAGAGAGAGTGGGACAGAGGAGAGAGAGAGAGTGGGACAGAGGAGAGAGAGAGAGTGGGACAGAGGAGAGAGAGAGAGTGGGACAGAGGAGAGAGAGAGAGTGGGACAGAGGAGAGAGAGAGAGTGGGACAGAGGAGAGAGAGAGAGTGGGACAGAGGAGAGAGAGAGAGTGGGACAGAGGAGAGAGAGAGAGTGGGACAGAGGAGAGAGAGAGAGTGGGACAGAGGAGAGAGAGAGAGTGGGACAGAGGAGAGAGAGAGAGTGGGACAGAGGAGAGAGAGAGAGTGGGACAGAGGAGAGAGAGAGAGTGGGACAGAGGAGAGAGAGAGAGTGGGACAGAGGAGAGAGAGAGAGTGGGACAGAGGAGAGAGAGAGAGTGGGACAGAGGAGAGAGAGAGAGTGGGACAGAGGAGAGAGAGAGAGTGGGACAGAGGAGAGAGAGAGAGTGGGACAGAGGAGAGAGAGAGTGGGACAGAGGAGAGAGAGAGAGTGGGACAGAGGAGAGAGAGAGAGTGGGACAGAGGAGAGAGAGAGAGTGGGACAGAGGAGAGAGAGAGAGAGTGGGACAGAGGAGAGAGAGAGAGAGAGGGACAGAGGAGAGAGAGAGAGAGAGTGGGACAGAGGAGCGAGAGAGAGAGTGGGACAAAGGAGATAGAGAGAGTGGGACAAAGGAGATAGAGAGAGTGGGACAAAGGAGATAGAGAGAGTGGGACAAAGGAGAGAGAGTGAATCGGACTGGAGAGAGAGAGAGAGTGAGAGAGAGTGAGAGGGATGGGAGAGAGAAATTGGGACAGAGGAGAGAGAGAGAGTGGGACAAAGGAGAGAGAGATATTGAGACAAAGGAGAGAGAGAGAGTGGGACAAAGGAGAGAGAGAGAGAGAGAGAGAGAGATGTGGGGGGGGGGGGCCTGGAGGGAGAGAGAGAGAGAGAGAGACAGAGACAGAGTGGGAAAGGAGAGAAAGAGACAGAGTGGGATAGGAGAGAGAGAGAGAGAGAGTGGGATTGGGATAGGAGAGAGAGATAGAGAGTGGGAAAGGAGAGAGAGAGTGAGTGGGACAGCAAAGAGAGCGAGTGGGATTGGAGAGAGAGAGAGAGAGAGAAAGTGAGACAGAGTGAGAGGGATGGGAGAGAGAAATTGGGACAGAGGAGAGAGAGAGAGTGGGACAAAGGAGAGAGAGATATTGAGACAAAGGAGAGAGAGAGAGTGGGACAAAGGAGAGAGAGAGATTGAGACAAAGGAGAGAGAGAGAGTGGGACAAAGGAGAGAGAGAGAGTGGGACAAAGGAGAGAGAGAGAGAGAGAGAGATGTGGGGGGGGTGCTGGAGGGAGAGAGAGAGAGAGAGAAAGTGAGACAGAGTGAGAGGGATGGGAGAGAGAAATTGGGACAGAGGAGAGAGACAGAGTGGTACAAAGGAGAGAGAGATATTGAGAGAAAGGAGAGAGAGAGAGAGTGGGACAAAGGAGAGAGAGAGAGTGGGACAAAGGAGAGAGAGAGAGTGGGACAAAGGAGAGAGAGAGAGCGGGACAAAGGAGAGAGAGAGAGCGGGACAAAGGAGAGAGAGAGAGCGGGACAAAGGAGAGAGAGAGAGCGGGACAAAGGAGAGAGAGAGAGCGGGACAAAGGAGAGAGAGAGAGCGGGACAAAGGAGAGAGAGAGAGCGGGACAAAGGAGAGAGAGAGCGGGACAAAGGAGAGAGAGAGAGCGGGACAAAGGAGAGAGAGAGAGCGGGACAAAGGAGAGAGAGAGAGCGGGACAAAGGAGAGAGAGAGAGCGGGACAAAGGAGAGAGAGAGAGCGGGACAAAGGAGAGAGAGAGAGCGGGACAAAGGAGAGAAGAGAGAGCGGGACAAAGGAGAGAAAGAGAGCGGGACAAAGGAGAGAGAGAGAGCGGGACAAAGGAGAGAGAGAGAGCGGGACAAAGGAGAGAGAGAGAGCGGGACAAAGGAGAGAGAGAGAGCGGGACAAAGGAGAGAGAGAGAGCGGGACAAAGGAGAGAGAGAGAGCGGGACAAAGGAGAGAGAGAGAGCGGGCCAAAGGAGAGAGAGAGAGCGGGCCAAAGGAGAGAGAGAGAGCGGGCCAAAGGAGAGAGAGAGAGCGGGCCAAAGGAGAGAGAGAGAGCGGGCCAAAGGAGAGAGAGAGAGCGGGCCAAAGGAGAGAGAGAGAGCGGGCCAAAGGAGAGAGAGAGAGCGGGCCAAAGGAGAGAGAGAGAGCGGGCCAAAGGAGAGAGAGAGAGCGGGCCAAAGGAGAGAGAGAGAGCGGGCCAAAGGAGAGAGAGAGAGCGGGCCAAAGGAGAGAGAGAGAGCGGGCCAAAGGAGAGAGAGAGAGCGGGCCAAAGGAGAGAGAGAGAGCGGGCCAAAGGAGAGAGAGAGAGCGGGCCAAAGGAGAGAGAGAGAGCGGGCCAAAGGAGAGAGAGAGAGCGGGCCAAAGGAGAGAGAGAGAGCGGGCCAAAGGAGAGAGAGAGAGCGGGCCAAAGGAGAGAGAGAGAGCGGGCCAAAGGAGAGAGAGAGAGCGGGCCAAAGGAGAGAGAGAGAGCGGGCCAAAGGAGAGAGAGAGAGCGGGCCAAAGGAGAGAGAGAGAGCGGGCCAAAGGAGAGAGAGAGAGCGGGACAAAGGAGAGAAAGAGAGCGGGACAAAGGAGAGAAAGAGAGCGGGACAAAGGAGAGAAAGAGAGCGGGACAAAGGAGAGAAAGAGAGCGGGACAAAGGAGAGAAAGAGAGCGGGACAAAGGAGAGAGAGAGAGAGAGAGAGAGATGTGGGGGGGGGCCTGGAGGGAGAGAGAGAGAGAGAGAGACAGAGTGGGAAAGGAGAGAAAGAGACAGAGTGGGATAGGAGAGAGAGAGAGAGTGGGATTGGGATAGGAGAGAGAGAGAGAGAGTGGGAAAGGAGAGAGAGTGGGAAAGGAGAGAGAGAGAGAGAGAGTGGGAAAGGAGAGAGAGAGTGGGAAAGGAGAGAGAGAGAGAGAGAGTGGGACAGGAGAGAGAGAGAGAGAGAGAGTGGGACAGGAGAGAGAGAGAGAGAGAGAGTGTGGGACAGTAAAGAGAGAGCGAGTGGGATTGGAGAGAGAGAGAGAGAGAGAGAGTGAGACAGAGTGAGAGGGATGGGAGAGAGAGATTGGGACAGAGGAAAGAAAGTGGGACAGAGGAGAGAGAGAGTGTGGGACAGGAGAGAGAGAGTGTGGGACAGGAGAGAGAGAGTGTGGGACAGGAGAGAGAGAGTGTGGGACAGGAGAGAGAGAGTGTGGGACAGGAGAGAGAGAGTGTGGGACAGGAGAGAGAGAGTGTGGGACAGGAGAGAGAGAGAGTGGGAGAGGAGAGAGAGAGAGTGGGAGAGGAGAGAGAGAGAGTGGGAGAGGAGAGAGAGAGAGTGGGACAGGAGAGAGAGAGAGTGGGACAGGAGAGAGAGAGAGTGGGACAGGAGAGAGAGAGAGTGGGACAGAGGAGAGAGAGAGAGTGGGACAGAGGAGAGAGAGAGTGGGACAGAGGAGAGAGAGAGAGTGGGACAGAGGAGAGAGAGAGAGTGGGACAGAGGAAAGAGAGAGTGGGACAGAGGAGAGAGAGAGAGTGGGACAGAGGAGAGAGAGAGAGTGGGACAGAGGAGAGAGAGAGAGTGGGACAGAGGAGAGAGAGAGAGTGGGACAGAGGAGAGAGAGAGAGTGGGACAGAGGAGAGAGAGAGAGTGGGACAGAGGAGAGAGAGAGAGTCGGACAGAGGAGAGAGAGAGAGTGGGACAGAGGAGAGAGAGAGAGTGGGACAGAGGAGAGAGAGAGAGTGGGACAGAGGAGAGAGAGAGAGTGGGACAGAGGAGAGAGAGAGAGTGGGACAGAGGAGAGAGAGAGAGTGGGACAGAGGAGAGAGAGAGAGTGGGACAGAGGAGAGAGAGAGAGTGGGACAGAGGAGAGAGAGAGAGTGGGACAGAGGAGAGAGAGAGAGTGGGACAGAGGAGAGAGAGAGAGTGGGACAGAGGAGAGATAGAGTGGGACAAAGGAGAGAGAGAGAGAGTGGGACAAAGGAGAGAGAGAGAGAGAGAGAGGGAGTGGTGTAGAAGAGAGAGAGAGTGGGACAGGAGAGAGAGAGTGGGACAGGAGAGAGAGAGTGGGACAGGAGGGAGAGAGTGGGACAGGAGGGAGAGAGTGGGACAGGAGGGAGAGAGTGGGACAGGAGGGAGAGAGTGGGACAGGAGGGAGAGAGTGGGACAGGAGGGAGAGAGTGGGACAGGAGAGAGAGAGTGGGACAGGAGAGAGAGAGTGGGACAGGAGAGAGAGAGTGGGACAGGAGAGAGAGAGTGGGACAGGAGAGAGAGAGAGTGGGACAGGAGAGAGAGAGAGTGGGACAGGAGAGAGAGAGAGTGGGACAGGAGAGAGAGAGAGTGGGACAGGAGAGAGAGAGAGTGGGACAGGAGAGAGAGAGAGTGGGACAGGAGAGAGAGAGAGTGGGACAGGAGAGAGAGAGAGTGGGACAGGAGAGAGAGAGAGTGGGACAGGAGAGAGAGAGAGTGGGACAGGAGAGAGAGAGAGTGGGACAGGAAAGAGAGAGAGAGGGACAGGAAAGAGTGAAAGAGTGAGATAGGAGAGAGAGAGAGTGGGATAGGAGAGACAGAGAGAGGGATAGGAGTGAGAGAGAGAATGGTATAGAAGAGAGAGAGAGTGGTATAGGAGAGAGAGAGAGTGGGATAGGAGAGAGAGAGAGAGTGAGATAAGAGAGAGAGTGCGACTGGAGAGAAAGAGTGGGACTGGAGAGATAGAGCAATGAAGAAAGAGTGAGAGGAATAGCAGAGAGAGATTGGGACAGAGGACAGAGAGAGAGTGGGACAGAGGAGAGAGAGAGAGTGGGACAGAGGAGAGAGAGAGAGTGGGACAGAGGAGAGAGAGAGAGTGGGACAGAGGAGAGAGAGAGGGACAGAGGAGAGAGAGAGAGGGACAGAGGAGAGAGAGAGAGGGACAGAGGAGAGAGAGAGAGGGACAGAGGAGAGAGAGAGAGTGGGACAAAGGAGAGAGTGGGACTGGAGAGAGAGAGAGAGAGAGAGAGAGAGGGGGGTCAGGAGAGAGAGAGAGAGAGAGAGAGTGTGGGAAAGGAGAGAGAGTGACACAGTGGGGTGGAGAGAGAGAGAGATAGTGGGAGTCGGATAGGAGAGAGAGAGAGAGAGAGAGAGTGGGAAAGGAGAGAGATAGCGTGTGGGATTGGAGAGAGAGAGAGAGAGAGTGAGACAGAATGAGAGGGATAGGTCAGAGAGATTGGGACAGAGGGGAGAGGGAAAGAGGGACAGAGCAGCGAGAGAGATTGGGACAAAGGAGATAGAGAGAGTGGGACAAAGGAGATAGAGAGAGTGGGACAAAGGAGATAGAGAGAGTGGGACAAAGGAGATAGAGAGAGTGGGACAAAGGAGATAGAGAGAGTGGGACAAAGGAGATAGAGAGAGTGGGACAAAGGAGATAGAGAGAGTGGGACAAAGGAGATAGAGAGAGTGAGACAGAGTGAGAGGGATAAGAGAGAGAGATTGGGAGAGAGGAGAGAGAGAGATTGGGAGAGAGGAGAGAGAGAGAGTGGGACAGAGGAGAGAGAGAGAGTGGGACAGAGGAGAGAGAGAGAGTGGGACAGAGGAGAGAGAGAGAGTGGGACAGAGGAGAGAGAGAGAGTGGGACAGAGGAGAGAGAGAGAGTGGGACAGAGGAGAGAGAGAGAGTGGAACAGAGGAGAGAGAGAGAGTGGAACAGAGGAGAGAGAGAGAGTGGCACAGAGGAGCGAGAGAGAGTGGCACAGAGGAGCGAGAGAGAGTGGGACAGAGGCGAGAGAGAGAGTGGGACAGAGGCGAGAGAGAGAGTGGGACAGAGGCGAGACAGAGAGTGGGACAGAGGCGAGACAGAGAGTGGGACAGAGGCGAGACAGAGAGTGGGACAGAGGCGAGACAGAGAGTGGGACAGAGGCGAGACAGAGAGTGGGACAGAGGAGAGAGAGAGAGTGGGACAGAGGAGAGAGAGAGAGTGGGACAGAGGAGAGAGAGAGAGTGGGACAGAGGAGAGAGAGAGTGGGACAGAGGAGAGAGAGAGAGTGGGACAGAGGAGAGAGAGAGAGTGGCACAGAGGAGAGAGAGAGAGTGGCACAGAGGAGAGAGAGAGAGTGGCACAGAGGAGAGAGAGAGAGTGGCACAGAGGAGAGAGAGAGAGTGGCACAGAGGAGAGAGAGAGAGTGGGACAGAGGAGAGAGAGAGAGTGGGACAGAGGCGAGAGAGAGAGTGGGACAGAGGCGAGAGAGAGAGTGGGACAGAGGAGAGAGAGAGAGTGGGACAGAGGAGAGAGAGAGAGTGGGACAGAGGAGAGAGAGAGAGTGGGACAGAGGCGAGAGAGAGAGTGGGACAGAGGCGAGAGAGAGAGTGGGACAGAGGCGAGAGAGAGAGTGGGACAGAGGCGAGAGAGAGAGTGGGACAGAGGCGAGAGAGAGAGTGGGACAGAGGCGAGAGAGAGAGTGGGACAGAGGAGAGAGAGAGAGTGGGACAGAGGAGAGAGAGAGAGTGGGACAGAGGAGAGAGAGAGAGTGGGACAGAGGAGAGAGAGAGAGTGGGACAGAGGAGAGAGAGAGAGTGGGACAGAGGAGAGAGAGAGAGTGGGACAGAGGAGAGAGAGAGAGTGGGACAGAGGAGAGAGAGAGAGTGGGACAGAGGAGAGAGAGAGTGGGACAGAGGAGAGAGAGAGAGTGGGACAGAGGAGAGAGAGAGAGTGGGACAGAGGAGAGAGAGAGAGTGGGACAGAGGAGAGAGAGAGAGTGGGACAGAGGAGAGAGAGAGAGTGGGACAGAGGAGAGAGAGAGAGTGGGACAGAGGAGAGAGAGAGAGTGGGACAGAGGAGAGAGAGAGAGTGGGACAGAGGAGAGAGAGAGAGTGGGACAGAGGAGAGAGAGAGAGTGGGACAGAGGAGAGAGAGAGAGTGGGACAGAGGAGAGAGAGAGAGTGGGACAGAGGAGAGAGAGAGAGTGGGACAGAGGAGAGAGAGAGAGTGGGACAGAGGAGAGAGAGAGAGTGGGACAGAGGAGAGAGAGAGAGTGGGACAGAGGAGAGAGAGAGAGTGGGACAGAGGAGAGAGAGAGAGTGGGACAGAGGAGAGAGAGAGAGTGGGACAGAGGAGAGAGAGAGAGTGGGACAGAGGAGAGAGAGAGAGTGGGACAGAGGAGAGAGAGAGAGTGGGACAGAGGAGAGAGAGAGAGTGGGACAGAGGAGAGAGAGAGAGTGGGACAGAGGAGAGAGAGAGAGTGGGACAGAGGAGAGAGAGAGAGTGGGACAGAGGAGAGAGAGAGAGTGGGACAGAGGAGAGAGAGAGAGTGGGACAGAGGAGAGAGAGAGAGTGGGACAGAGGAGAGAGAGAGAGTGGGACAGAGGAGAGAGAGAGAGTGGGACAGAGGAGAGAGAGAGAGTGGGACAGAGGAGAGAGAGAGAGTGGGACAGAGGAGAGAGAGAGAGTGGGACAGAGGAGAGAGAGAGAGTGGGACAGAGGAGAGAGAGAGAGTGGGACAGAGGAGAGAGAGAGAGTGGGACAGAGGAGAGAGAGAGAGTGGGACAGAGGAGAGAGAGAGAGTGGGACAGAGGAGAGAGAGAGAGTGGGACAGAGGAGAGAGAGAGAGTGGGACAGAGGAGAGAGAGAGAGTGGGACAGAGGAGAGAGAGAGAGTGGGACAGAGGAGAGAGAGAGAGAGTGGGACAGAGGAGAGAGAGAGAGTGGGACAGAGGAGAGAGAGAGAGTGGGACAGAGGAGAGAGAGAGAGTGGGACAGAGGAGAGAGAGAGAGTGGGACAGAGGAGAGAGAGAGAGTGGGACAGAGGAGAGAGAGAGAGTGGGACAGAGGAGAGAGAGAGAGCGGGCCAAAGGAGAGAGAGAGAGCGGGCCAAAGGAGAGAGAGAGAGCGGGCCAAAGGAGAGAGAGAGAGCGGGCCAAAGGAGAGAGAGAGAGCGGGCCAAAGGAGAGAGAGAGAGCGGGCCAAAGGAGAGAGAGAGAGCGGGCCAAAGGAGAGAGAGAGAGCGGGCCAAAGGAGAGAGAGAGAGCGGGCCAAAGGAGAGAGAGAGAGCGGGCCAAAGGAGAGAGAGAGAGCGGGCCAAAGGAGAGAGAGAGAGCGGGCCAAAGGAGAGAGAGAGAGCGGGCCAAAGGAGAGAGAGAGAGCGGGCCAAAGGAGAGAGAGAGAGCGGGCCAAAGGAGAGAGAGAGAGCGGGACAAAGGAGAGAGAGAGAGCGGGACAAAGGAGAGAGAGAGAGCGGGACAAAGGAGAGAGAGAGAGCGGGACAAGAGGAGAGAGAGAGAGTGGGAAAGGAGAGAGAGAGAGAGGGGAAAGAGGAGAGAGAGAGAGTGGGAAAGAGGAGAGAGAGAGAGTGGGACAGAGGAGAGAGAGAGAGTGGGACAGAGGAGAGAGAGAGAGTGGGACAGAGGAGAGAGAGAGAGTGGGACAGAGGAGAGAGAGAGAGTGGGACAGAGGAGAGAGAGAGAGTGGGACAGAGGAGAGAGAGAGAGTGGGACAGAGGAGAGAGAGAGAGTGGGACAGAGGAGAGAGAGAGAGTGGGACAGGAGGAAGAGAGAGAGTGGGACAGAGGAGAGAGAGAGAGTGGGACAGAGGAGAGAGAGAGAGTGGGACAGAGGAGAGAGAGAGAGTGGGACAGAGGAGAGAGAGAGAGTGGGACAGAGGAGAGAGAGAGAGTGGGACAGAGGAGAGAGAGAGAGTGGGACAGAGGAGAGAGAGAGAGTGGGACAGAGGAGAGAGAGAGAGTGGGGCAGAGGAGAGAGAGAGAGTGGGGCAGAGGAGAGAGAGAGAGTGGGACAGAGGAGAGAGAGAGAGTGGGACAGAGGAGAGAGAGAGAGTGGGACAG
>NC_054474.1:148741347-148903212 GCF_017639515.1 Carcharodon carcharias | reverse complement strand
TGGAACTGTACTCAGTGAGAGTCAATGTGTGTGGAAATGTACCCCAGTGACAGTCAGTATGTGTGGGACCCGTATCACAGCGAGAATCAGAGTGTGTGGGACCTGTACCCCAGTGAGAGTCAGTGTGTGTGGAACCCATAGCACAGTGTGAGTCAGTGTGTGTGGGACCCGTATCCCAGTGAGAGTCAGTGTGTGTGGAACTGTACTCAGTGAGAGTCAATGTGTGTGGAAATGTACCCCAGTGACAGTCAGTATGTGTGGGACCCGTATCCCAGCGAGAATCAGAGTGTGTGGGACCTGTACCCCAGTGAGAGTCAGTGTGTGTCGAACCCATAGCACAGTGTGAGTCAGTGTGTGTGGGACCCATATCCCAGTGAGAGTCAGTGTGTGTGGAACTGTACTCAGTGAGAGTCAATGTGTGTGGAAATGTACCCCAGTGACAGTCAGTATGTGTGGGACCCGTATCCCAGCGAGAATCAGAGTGTGTGGGACCTGTACCCCAGTGAGAGTCAGTGTGTGTGGAACCCATAGCACAGTGTGAGTCAGTGTGTGTGGGACCCGTATCCCAGTGAGAGTCAGTGTGTGTGGAACTGTACTCAGTGAGAGTCAATGTGTGTGGAAATGTACCCCAGTGACAGTCAGTATGTGTGGGACCCGTATCCCAGCGAGAGTCAGAGTGTGTGGGACCTGTACCCCAGTGAGAGTCAGTGTGTGTCGAACCCATAGCACAGTGTGAGTCAGTGTGTGTGGGACCCATATCCCAGTGAGTGTCAGTGTGTGTGGAACTGTACTCAGTGAGAGTCAATGTGTGTGGAACTGTACCCCAGTGACAGTCAGTATGTGTGGGACCCGTATCCGAGCGAGAGTCAGAGTGTGTGGGACCTGTACCCCAGTGAGAGTCAGTGTTTGTGAAACCCATAGCACAGTGTGAGTCAGTGTGTGTGGGACCCCTATCCCAGTGAGAGTCAGTGTGTGTGGAACTGTACTCAGTGAGAGTCAATGTGTGTGGAACTGTACCCCAGTGACAGTCAGTATGTGTGGGACCCGTATCCCAGCGAGAGTCAGAGTGTGTGGGACCTGTACCCCAGTGAGAGTCAGTTTGTCTTGGACCCATACACCAGTAAGAGTCATTGTGTTTGGGACCCATACCCCAGTGATAGTCAGTGTGTGTGGGACCCGTACCACAGTGAGAGTCAATGTGTGTGGGACCCGTACCCCAGTGATAGTCAGTTTGTGTGGAACTGTGCTCAGTGAGAGTCAATGTGTGTGGAAATGTAGCCCAGTGACAGTCAGTATGTGTGGGACCCGTATCCCAGCGAGAATCAGAGTGTGTGGGACCTGTACCCCAGTGAGAGTCAGTGTGTGTGGAAACTGTATCCCAGTGAAAGTCAGTGTGTCTGGGTCCCATACCCCAGTAAGAGTCATTGTGTCTGGGACCCATACCCCAGTGAGCGTCAGTGTGTGTGGGACCCATACCCCAGTGAGAGTCAGTGTGTGTGGGACCCGTACCCCAGTGAGAGTCAGTGTGTGTGGAATCTGTAACCCAATGAGAGTCAGTTTGTGTGGAACTGTACCCCAGTGAGAGTCGGTTTGTGTGTGGAACTATACCCCAGTGAGAGTCAGTTTGTGTGGGACCCATATCCCAGTGAGAGTCAGAGTGTGTGGAAAATGTATCCCAGTGAAAGTCAGTGTGTCTGGGACACATACCTCATTAAGAGTCATTGTGTCTGGGACCCATACCCCAGTGAGAGTCAGTGTGTGGGTCCCGTACCCCAGTGAGAGTCAGTGGGTGTGGGACCTGTACCCCAGTGAGAGTCAGTGTGTGTGGGACCCGTACCCCAGTGAGAGTCAGTCTGTGTGGGACCCGTATCCCAGTGAGAGTCAGTGTGTGTGGAAACTGTATCCCAGTGAAAGTCAGTGTGTCTGGAACCCATACCCCAGTGAGAGTCATTGTGTCTGGGACCCATACCCCTGTGAGAGTCAGAGTGTGTGGGACCTGTACCCCGTTGAGAGTCAGTGTGTGTGGAACCCATAGCACAGTGTGTGTCAGTGTGTGTGGGACCCGTATCCCAGTGAGAGTCAGTGTGTGTGGAACTGTACTCAGTGAGAGTCAATGTGTGTGGAACTGTACCCCAGTGACAGTCAGCATGTGTGGGACCCGTATCCCAGCGAGAGTCACAGTGTGTGGGACCTGTACCCCAGTGAGAGTCAGTGTGTGTGGAACCCATGCCACAGTGTGAGTCAGTGTGTGTGGGACCCGTATCCCAGTGAGAGTCAGTGTGTGTGGAACTGTACTCAGTGAGAGTCAATGTGTGTGGAACTGTACCCCAGTGACAGTCAGTATGTGTGGGACCCGTATCCCAGCGAGAGTCAGAGTGTGTGGGACCTGTACCCCAGTGAGAGTCAGTGTGTGTGGAACCCGTACCCCAGTGAGAGTCAGTGTGCGTAGAACTCGTAACCCAGTGAGAGTCAGTGTTTGCGGGACCCGTACCACAGTGAGAGTCAATGTGTGTGGGACCCGTACCCCAGTGAGAGTCAGTTTGTGTGGAACTGTACTCAGTGAGAGTCAATGTGTGTGGAAATGTAGCCCAGTGACAGTCAGAATGTGTGGGACCCGTATCCCAGCGAGAATCAGAGTGTGTGGGACCTGTACCCCAGTGAGAGTCAGTGTGTGTGGAAACTGTATCCCAGTGAAAGTCAGTGTGTCTGGGTCCCATACCCCAGTAAGAGTCATTGTGTCTGGGACCCATACCCCAGTGAGAGTCAGTGTGTGTGGGACCCATACCCCAGTGAGAGTCAGTGTGTGTGGGACCCGTACCTCAGTGAGAGTCAGTGTGTGTGGAATCTGTACCCCAATGAGAGTCAGTTTGTGTGGAACTGTACCCCAGTGAGACTCAGTGTGTGTGGAACTATACCCCAGCGAGCGTCAGTGTGCGTAGAACTCGTAACCCAGTGAGAGTCAGTGTTTGCGGGACCCGTACCACAGTGAGAGTCAATGTGTGTGGGACCCGTACCCCAGTGAGAGTCAGTTTGTGGGACACATACCCCAGTGAGAGCCATTGTGTGTGTGACCCGTACCCCAGTGAGAGTCAGTGTGTGGGACCCGTACCCCAGTGAGAGTCAGTGTGTGGGACACGTACCCCAGTGAGAGTCAGTGTGTGGGACACGTACCCCAGTGAGAGTCAGTGTGTGGGACAAATACCCCAGTGAGAGTCAGTGTGTGTGGGACCTTTACCTCAGTGAGAGTCAGTGTGTGTGGGACCCGTACCCCAGTGAGAGTCAGTGTGTGGGAAACGTACCTCAGTGAGAGACAGTGTTTGGGACCCATACCCCAGTGAGATTCAGTGTGTGGAACACGTAACCCAGCGAGAGTCAGTGTTTGGGACCCATACCCCAGTGAAAGTCAGTGTGTTGGACCCGTACCCCAGTGAAAGTCTGTGTATGTTGGACCCGTACACCAGTGAGAGTCTGTGAGTGTGGGACCCATACCCCAGTGAGAGTCAGTGTGTGTGGGACCCATACCCCAGTGAGAGTCAGTATGTGGGACCCGTACCCCAGGGAGAGTCAGTGTGTAGGGGACCTGTACCCCAGTGAGAGTCAGTGTGTGTGGGACCCGTACCCCATTGAGAGTCAGTGTGTGTGGAACCCGTACCCCAGTGAGAGTCAGTGTGCGTAGAACTCGTAACCCAGTGAGAGTCAGTGTTTGCGGGACCCGTACCACAGTGAGAGTCAATGTGTGTGGGACCTGTACCCCAGTGAGAGTCAGTGTGTGTGGAACCCATAGCACAGTGTGAGTCAGTGTGTGTGGGACCCGTATCCCAGTGAGAGTCAGTGTGTGTGGAACTGTACTCAGTGAGAGTCAATGTGTGTGGAAATGTACCCCAGTGACAGTCAGTATGTGTGGGACCCGTATCCCAGCGAGAATCAGAGTGTGTGGGACCTGTACCCCAGTGAGAGTCAGTGTGTGTCGAACCCATAGCACAGTGTGAGTCAGTGTGTGTGGGACCCATATCCCAGTGAGAGTCAGTGTGTGTGGAACTGTACTCAGTGAGAGTCAATGTGTGTGGAACTGTACCCCAGTGACAGTCAGTATGTGTGGGACCCGTATCCCAGCGAGAGTCAGAGTGTGTGGGACCTGTACCCCAGTGAGAGTCAGTGTGTGTGGAACCCATAGCACAGTGTGAGTCAGTGTGTGTGCGACCCGTATCCCAGTGAGAGTCAGTGTGTGTGGAACTGTACTCAGTGAGAGTCAACGTGTGTGGAACTGTACCCCAGTGACAGTCAGTATGTGTGGGACCCGTATCCCAGCGAGAGTCAGAGTGTGTGGGACCTGTACCCCAGTGAGAGTCAGTTTGTCTTGGACCCATACACCAGTAAGAGTCATTGTGTCTGGGACCCATACCCCAGTGATAGTCAGTGTGTGTGGGACCCGTACCACAGTGAGAGTCAATGTGTGTGGGACCCGTACCCCAGTGATAGTCAGTTTGTGTGGAACTGTGCTCAGTGAGAGTCAATGTGTGTGGAAATGTAGCCCAGTGACAGTCAGTATGTGTGGGACCCGTATCCCAGCGAGAGTCAGAGTGTGTGGAAACTGTATCCCAGTGAAAGTCAGTGTGTCTGGGTCCCATACCCCAGTAAGAGTCATTGTGTCTGGGACCCATACCCCAGTGAGAGTCAGTGTGTGTGGGACCCATACCCCAGTGAGAGTCAGTGTGTGTGGGACCCGTACCCCAGTGAGAGTCAGTGTGTGTGGAATCTGTAACCCAATGAGAGTCAGTTTGTGTGGAACTGTACCCCAGTGAGAGTCGGTTTGTGTGTGGAACTATACCCCAGTGAGAGTCAGTTTGTGTGGGACCCGTATCCCAGTGAGAGTCAGAGTGTGTGGGACCCGTACCCCAGTGAGAGTCAGTCTGTGTGGGACCCGTATCCCAGTGAGAGTCAGTGTGTGTGGAAACTGTATCCCAGTGAAAGTCAGTGTGTCTGGAACCCATACCACAGTGAGAGTCATTGTGTCTGGGACCCATACCCCTGTGAGAGTCAGAGTGTGTGGGACCTGTACCCCAGTGAGAGTCAGTGTGTGTGCAACCCATAGCACAGTGTGTTTCAGTGTGTGTGGGACCCGTATCCCAGTGAGAGTCAGTGTATGTGGAACTGTACTCAGTGAGAGTCAATGTGTGTGGAACTGTACCCCAGTGACAGTCAGCATGTGTGGGACCCATATCCCAGCGAGAGTCGGATTGTGTGGAACCTGTACCCCAGTGAGAGTCAGGTTGTCTTGGACCCATACCCCAGTAAGAGTCATTGTGTCTGGGACCCATACCCCAGCGAGAGTCAGAGTGTGTGGGACCTGTACCCCAGTGAGAGTCAGTGTGTGTGGAACCCGTACCTCAGTGAGAGTCAGTGTGCGTAGAACTCGTAACCCAGTGAGAGTCAGTGATTGCGGGACCCGTAACACAGTGAGAGTCAATGTGTGTGGGACCCGTGCCCCAGTGAGAGTCAGTTTGTGTGGAACTGTACTCAGTGAGAGTCAATGTGTGTGGAAACTGTATCCCAGTGAAAGTCAGTGTGTCTGGGTCCCATACCCCAGTAAGAGTCATTGTGTCTGGGACCCATACCCCAGTGAGAGTCAGTGTGTGTGGGACCCATACCCCAGTGAGAGTCAGTGTGTGTGGGACCCGTACCCCAGTGAGAGTCAGTGTGTGTGGAATCTGTAACCCAATGAGAGTCAGTTTGTGTGGAACTGTACCCCAGTGAGAGTCGGTTTGTGTGTGGAACTATACCCCAGTGAGAGTCAGTTTGTGTGGGACCCGTATCCCAGTGAGAGTCAGAGTGTGTGGGACCCGTACCCCAGTGAGAGTCAGTCTGTGTGGGACCCGTATCCCAGTGAGAGTCAGTGTGTGTGGAAACTGTATCCCAGTGAAAGTCAGTGTGTCTGGAACCCATACCCCAGTGAGAGTCATTGTGTCTGGGACCCATACCCCTGTGAGAGTCAGAGTGTGTGGGACCTGTACCCCAGTGAGAGTCAGTGTGTGTGCAACCCATAGCACAGTGTGTTTCAGTGTGTGTGGGACCCGTATCCCAGTGAGAGTCAGTGTATGTGGAACTGTACTCAGTGAGAGTCAATGTGTGTGGAACTGTACCCCAGTGACAGTCAGCATGTGTGGGACCCATATCCCAGCGAGAGTCGGATTGTGTGGAACCTGTACCCCAGTGAGAGTCAGGTTGTCTTGGACCCATACCCCAGTAAGAGTCATTGTGTCTGGGACCCATACCCCAGCGAGAGTCAGAGTGTGTGGGACCTGTACCCCAGTGAGAGTCAGTGTGTGTGGAACCCGTACCCCAGTGAGAGTCAGTGTGCGTAGAACTCGTAACCCAGTGAGAGTCAGTGATTGCGGGACCCGTAACACAGTGAGAGTCAATGTGTGTGGGACCCGTACCCCAGTGAGAGTCAGTTTGTGTGGAACTGTACTCAGTGAGAGTCAATGTGTGTGGAAATGTACCCCAGTGACAGTCAGTATGTGTGGGACCCGTATCCCAGCGAGAATCAGAGTGTGTGGGACCTGTACCCCAGTGAGAGTCAGTGTGTGTGGAACCCATAGCACAGTGTGAGTCAGTGTGTGTGGGACCCGTATCCCAGTGAGAGTCAGTGTGTGTGGAACTGTACTCAGTGAGAGTCAATGTGTGTGGAACTGTACCCCAGTGACAGTCAGTATGTGTGGGACCCGTATCCCAGCGAGAATCAGAGTGTGTGGGACCTGTACCCCAGTGAGAGTCAGTGTGTGTCGAACCCATAGCACAGTGTGAGTCAGTGTGTGTGGGACCCATATCCCAGTGAGAGTCAGTGAGTGTGGGACCCGTACCTCAGTGAGAGTCAGTGTGTGTGGGACCCATATCCCAGTGAGAGTCAATGTGTGTGGGACCCGTACCCCAGTGAGAGTCAGTTTGTGGGACACATACCCCAGTGGGAGCCATTGTGTGTGTGAAACCCGTACCCCAGTGAGAGTCAGTGTGTGGGACCCGTACTCCAGTGAGAGTCAGTGTGTGGGACACGTACCCCAGTGAGAGTCAGTTTGTGGGACACGTACCCCAGTGAGAGTCAGTGTGTGGGACAAATACCCCAGTGAGTGTCAGTGTGTGTGGGTCCTTTACCTCAGTGAGAGTCAGTGTGTGTGGGACCCGTACCCCAGTGAGAGTCAGTGTGTGGGAAACGTACCTCAGCGAGAGACAGTGTGTGAGACACATACCCCAGTGAGAGTCAATGTGTGGGACACGTACCCCAGCGAGAGTCAGTGTTTGGGACCCATACCCCAGTGAGAGTCAGTGTGTGGAACACGTAACCCAGCGAGAGTCAGTGTTTGGGACCCATACCCCAGTGAAAGTCAGTGTGTTGGACCCGTACCCCAGTGAAAGTCTGTGTATGTTGGACCCGTACACCAGTGAGAGTCTGTGAGTGTGGGACCCATACCCCAGTGAGAGTCAGTGTGTGTGGGACCCATACCCCAGTGAGAGTCAGTATGTGCGACCCGTACCCCAGGGAGAGTCAGTGTGTAGGGGACCTGTACCCCAGTGAGAGTCAGTGTGTGTGGGACCCGTACCCCATTGAGAGTCAGTGTGTGTGGAACCCGTACCCCAGTGAGAGTCAGTGTGCGTAGAACTCGTAACCCAGTGAGAGTCAGTGTTTGCGGGACCCGTACCACAGTGAGAGTCAATGTGTGTGGGACCCGTACCCCAGTGAGAGTCAGTTTGTGTGGAACTGTACTCAGTGAGAGTCAATGTGTGTGGAAATGAGCCCCAGTGACAGTCAGTATGTGTGGGACCCGTATCCCAGCGAGAATCAGAGTGTGTGGGACCTGTAGCCCAGTGAGAGTCAGTGTGTGTGGAAACTGTATCCCAGTGAAAGTCAGTGTGTCTGGGTCCCATACCCCAGTAAGAGTCATTGTGTCTGGGACCCATACCCCAGTGAGAGTCAGTGTGTGTTGGACCCATACCCCAGTGAGAGTCGGTGTGTGTGGGACCCGTACCCCAGTGAGAGTCAGTGTGTGTGGAATCTGTAACCCAATGAGAGTCAGTTTGTGTGGAACTGTACCCCAGTGAGAGTCGGTTTGTGTGTGGAACTATACCCCAGTGAGAGTCAGTTTGTGTGGGACCTGTACCCCAGTGAGAGTCAGTGTGTGTGGGACCCGTACCCCAGTGAGAGTCAGTCTGTGTGGGACCCGTATCCCAGTGAGAGTCAGTGTGTGTGGAAACTGTATCCCAGTGAACGTCAGTGTGTCTGGAACCCATACCCCAGTGAGTGTCATTGTGTCTGGGACCCATACCCCTGTGAGAGTCAGAGTGTGTGGGACCTGTACCCCAGTGAGAGTCAGTGTGTGTGGAACCCATAGCACAGTGTGTGTCAGTGTGTGTGGGACCCGTATCCCAGTGAGAGTCAGTGTGTGTGGAACTGTACTCAGTGAGAGTCAATGTGTGTGGAACTGTACCCCAGTGACAGTCAGCATGTGTGGGACCCATATCCCAGCGAGAGTCAGAGTGTGTGGGACCTGTACCCCAGTGAGAGTCAGTTTGTCTTGGACCCATACCCCAGTAAGAGTCATTGTGTCTGGGACCCATACCCCAGCGAGAGTCAGAGTGTGTGGGACCTGTACCCCAGTGAGAGTCAGTGTGTGTGGAACCCATACCCCAGTGAGAGGCAGTGTGCGTAGAACTCGTAACCCAGTGAGAGTCAGTGTTTGCGGGACCCGTAACACAGTGAGAGTCAATGTGTGTGGGACCCGTACCCCAGTGAGAGTCAGTTTGTGTGGAACTGTACTCAGTGAGAGTCAATGTGTGTGGAAATGTACCCCAGTGACAGTCAGTATGTGTGGGACCCGTATCCCAGCGAGAATCAGAGTGTGTGGGACCTGTACCCCAGTGAGAGTCAGTGTGTGTGGAACCCATAGCACAGTGTGAGTCAGTGTGTGTGGGACCCGTATCCCAGTGAGAGTCAGTGTGTGTGGAACTGTACTCAGTGAGAGTCAATGTGTGTGGAAATGTACCCCAGTGACAGTCAGTATGTGTGGGACCCGTATCCCAGCGAGAATCAGAGTGTGTGGGACCTGTACCCCAGTGAGAGTCAGTGTGTGTCGAACCCATAGCACAGTGTGAGTCAGTGTGTGTGGGACCCATATCCCAGTGAGTGTCAGTGTGTGTGGAACTGTACTCAGTGAGAGTCAATGTGTGTGGAACTGTACCCCAGTGACAGTCAGTATGTGTGGGACCCGTATCCGAGCGAGAGTCAGAGTGTGTGGGACCTGGACCCCAGTGAGAGTCAGTGTTTGTGAAACCCATAGCACAGTGTGAGTCAGTGTGTGTGGGACCCCTATCCCAGTGAGAGTCAGTGTGTGTGGAACTGTACTCAGTGAGAGTCAATGTGTGTGGAACTGTACCCCAGTGACAGTCAGTATGTGTGGGACCCGTATCCCAGCGAGAGTCAGAGTGTGTGGGACCTGTACCCCAGTGAGAGTCAGTTTGTCTTGGACCCATACACCAGTAAGAGTCATTGTGTCTGGGACCCATACCCCAGTGATAGTCAGTGTGTGTGGGACCCGTACCACAGTGAGAGTCAATGTGTGTGGGACCCGTACCCCAGTGATAGTCAGTTTGTGTGGAACTGTGCTCAGTGAGAGTCAATGTGTGTGGAAATGTAGCCCAGTGACAGTCAGTATGTGTGGGACCCGTATCCCAGCGAGAATCAGAGTGTGTGGGACCTGTACCCCAGTGAGAGTCAGTGTGTGTGGAAACTGTATCCCAGTGAAAGTCAGTGTGTCTGGGTCCCATACCCCAGTAAGAGTCATTGTGTCTGGGACCCATACCCCAGTGAGCGTCAGTGTGTGTGGGACCCGTACCCCAGTGAGAGTCAGTGTGTGTGGAATCTGTAACCCAATGAGAGTCAGTTTGTGTGGAACTATACCCCAGTGAGAGTCGGTTTGTGTGTGGAACTATACCCCAGTGAGAGTCAGCTTGTGTGGGACCCGTATCCCAGTGAGAGTCAGAGTGTGTGGAAAATGTATCCCAGTGAAAGTCAGTGTGTCTGGGACCCGTACCTCATTAAGAGTCATTGTGTCTGGGACCCATACCCCAGTGAGAGTCAGTGTGTGGGTCCCGTACCCCAGTGAGAGTCAGTGGGTGTGGGACCTGTACCCCAGTGAGAGTCAGTGTGTGTGGGACCCGTACCCCAGTGAGAGTCAGTCTGTGTGGGACCCGTATCCCAGTGAGAGTCAGTGTGTGTGGAAACTGTATCCCAGTGAAAGTCAGTGTGTCTGGAACCCATACCCCAGTGAGAGTCATTGTGTCTGGGACCCATACCCCTGTGAGAGTCAGAGTGTGTGGGACCTGTACCCCAGTGAGAGTCAGTGTGTGTGGAACCCATAGCACAGTGTGTGTCAGTGTGTGTGGGACCCGTATCCCAGTGAGAGTCAGTGTGTGTGGAACTGTACTCAGTGAGAGTCAATGTGTGTGGAACTGTACCCCAGTGACAGTCAGCATGTGTGGGACCCGTATCCCAGCGAGAGTCACAGTGTGTGGGACCTGTACCCCAGTGAGAGTCAGTGTGTGTGGAACCCATGCCACAGTGTGAGTCAGTGTGTGTGGGACCCGTATCCCAGTGAGAGTCAGTGTGTGTGGAACTGTACTCAGTGAGAGTCAATGTGTGTGGAACTGTACCCCAGTAACAGTCAGTATGTGTGGGACCCGTATCCCAGCGAGAGTCAGAGTGTGTGGGACCTGTACCCCAGTGAGAGTCAGTGTGTGTGGAACCCGTACCCCAGTGAGAGTCAGTGTGCGTAGAACTCGTAACCCAGTGAGAGTCAGTGTTTGCGGGACCCGTACCACAGTGAGAGTCAATGTGTGTGGGACCCGTACCCCAGTGAGAGTCAGTGTGTGTGGGACCCGTACCCCAGTGAGAGTCAGTGTGTGTGGAATCTGTAACCCAATGAGAGTCAGTTTGTGTGGAACTGTACCCCAGTGAGAGTCGGTTTGTGTGTGGAACTATACCCCAGTGAGAGTCAGTTTGTGTGGGACCCGTATCCCAGTGAGAGTCAGAGTGTGTGGGACCCGTACCCCAGTGAGAGTCAGTCTGTGTGGGACCCGTATCCCAGTGAGAGTCAGTGTGTGTGGAAACTGTATCCCAGTGAAAGTCAGTGTGTCTGGAACCCATACCCCAGTGAGAGTCATTGTGTCTGGGACCCATACCCCTGTGAGAGTCAGAGTGTGTGGGACCTGTACCCCAGTGAGAGTCAGTGTGTGTGCAACCCATAGCACAGTGTGTTTCAGTGTGTGTGGGACCCGTATCCCAGTGAGAGTCAGTGTATGTGGAACTGTACTCAGTGAGAGTCAATGTGTGTGGAACTGTACCCCAGTGACAGTCAGCATGTGTGGGACCCATATCCCAGCGAGAGTCGGAGTGTGTGGAACCTTTACCCCAGTGAGAGTCAGGTTGTCTTGGACCCATACCCCAGTAAGAGTCATTGTGTCTGGGACCCATACCCCAGCGAGAGTCAGAGTGTGTGGGACCTGTACCCCAGTGAGAGTCAGTGTGTGTGGAACCCGTACCCCAGTGAGAGTCAGTGTGCGTAGAACTCGTAACCCAGTGAGAGTCAGTGTTTGCGGGACCCGTAACACAGTGAGAGTCAATGTGTGTGGGACCCGTACCCCAGTGAGAGTCAGTTTGTGTGGAACTGTACTCAGTGAGAGTCAATGTGTGTGGAAATGTACCCCAGTGACAGTCAGTATGTGTGGGACCCGTATCCCAGCGAGAATCAGAGTGTGTGGGACCTGTACCCCAGTGAGAGTCAGTGTGTGTGGAACCCATAGCACAGTGTGAGTCAGTGTGTGTGGGACCCGTATCCCAGTGAGAGTCAGTGTGTGTGGAACTGTACTCAGTGAGAGTCAATGTGTGTGGAACTGTACCCCAGTGACAGTCAGTATGTGTGGGACCCGTATCCCAGCGAGAATCAGAGTGTGTGGGACCTGTACCCCAGTGAGAGTCAGTGTGTGTGGGACCCGTACCCCAGTGAGAGTCAGTCTGTGTGGGACCCGTATCCCAGTGAGAGTCAGTGTGTGTGGAAACTGTATCCCAGTGAACGTCAGTGTGTCTGGAACCCATACCCCAGTGAGTGTCATTGTGTCTGGGACCCATACCCCTGTGAGAGTCAGAGTGTGTGGGACCTGTACCCCAGTGAGAGTCAGTGTGTGTGGAACCCATAGGACAGTGTGTGTCAGTGTGTGTGGGACCCGTATCCCAGTGAGAGTCAATGTGTGTGGAACTGTACTCAGTGAGAGTCAATGTGTGTGGAACTGTACCCCAGTGACAGTCAGCATGTGTGGGACCCATATCCCAGCGAGAGTCAGAGTGTGTGGGACCTGTACCCCAGTGAGAGTCAGTTTGTCTTGGACCCATACCCCAGTAAGAGTCATTGTGTCTGGGACCCATACCCCAGCGAGAGTCAGAGTGTGTGGGACCTGTACCCCAGTGAGAGTCAGTGTGTGTGGAACCCATACCCCAGTGAGAGGCAGTGTGCGTAGAACTCGTAACCCAGTGAGAGTCAGTGTTTGCGGGACCCGTAACACAGTGAGAGTCAATGTGTGTGGGACCCGTACCCCAGTGAGAGTCAGTTTGTGTGGAACTGTACTCAGTGAGAGTCAATGTGTGTGGAAATGTACCCCAGTGACAGTCAGTATGTGTGGGACCCGTATCCCAGCGAGAATCAGAGTGTGTGGGACCTGTACCCCAGTGAGAGTCAGTGTGTGTGGAACCCATAGCACAGTGTGAGTCAGTGTGTGTGGGACCCGTATCCCAGTGAGAGTCAGTGTGTGTGGAACTGTACTCAGTGAGAGTCAATGTGTGTGGAAATGTACCCCAGTGACAGTCAGTATGTGTGGGACCCGTATCCCAGCGAGAATCAGAGTGTGTGGGACCTGTACCCCAGTGAGAGTCAGTGTGTGTCGAACCCATAGCACAGTGTGAGTCAGTGTGTGTGGGACCCATATCCCAGTGAGTGTCAGTGTGTGTGGAACTGTACTCAGTGAGAGTCAATGTGTGTGGAACTGTACCCCAGTGACAGTCAGTATGTGTGGGACCCGTATCCGAGCGAGAGTCAGAGTGTGTGGGACCTGTACCCCAGTGAGAGTCAGTGTTTGTGAAACCCATAGCACAGTGTGAGTCAGTGTGTGTGGGACCCCTATCCCAGTGAGAGTCAGTGTGTGTGGAACTGTACTCAGTGAGAGTCAATGTGTGTGGAACTGTACCCCAGTGACAGTCAGTATGTGTGGGACCCGTATCCCAGCGAGAGTCAGAGTGTGTGGGACCTGTACCCCAGTGAGAGTCAGTTTGTCTTGGACCCATACACCAGTAAGAGTCATTGTGTCTGGGACCCATACCCCAGTGATAGTCAGTGTGTGTGGGACCCGTACCACAGTGAGAGTCAATGTGTGTGGGACCCGTACCCCAGTGATAGTCAGTTTGTGTGGAACTGTGCTCAGTGAGAGTCAATGTGTGTGGAAATGTAGCCCAGTGACAGTCAGTATGTGTGGGACCCGTATCCCAGCGAGAATCAGAGTGTGTGGGACCTGTACCCCAGTGAGAGTCAGTGTGTGTGGAAACTGTATCCCAGTGAAAGTCAGTGTGTCTGGGTCCCATACCCCAGTAAGAGTCATTGTGTCTGGGACCCATACCCCAGTGAGCGTCAGTGTGTGTGGGACCCGTACCCCAGCGAGAGTCAGTGTGTGTGGAATCTGTAACCCAATGAGAGTCAGTTTGTGTGGAACTATACCCCAGTGAGAGTCGGTTTGTGTGTGGAACTATACCCCAGTGAGAGTCAGCTTGTGTGGGACCCGTATCCCAGTGAGAGTCAGAGTGTGTGGAAAATGTATCCCAGTGAAAGTCAGTGTGTCTGGGACCCGTACCTCATTAAGAGTCATTGTGTCTGGGACCCATACCCCAGTGAGAGTCAGTGTGTGGGTCCCGTACCCCAGTGAGAGTCAGTGGGTGTGGGACCTGTACCCCAGTGAGAGTCAGTGTGTGTGGGACCCGTACCCCAGTGAGAGTCAGTCTGTGTGGGACCCGTATCCCAGTGAGAGTCAGTGTGTGTGGAAACTGTATCCCAGTGAAAGTCAGTGTGTCTGGAACCCATACCCCAGTGAGAGTCATTGTGTCTGGGACCCATACCCCTGTGAGAGTCAGAGTGTGTGGGACCTGTACCCCAGTGAGAGTCAGTGTGTGTGGAACCCATAGCACAGTGTGTGTCAGTGTGTGTGGGACCCGTATCCCAGTGAGAGTCAGTGTGTGTGGAACTGTACTCAGTGAGAGTCAATGTGTGTGGAACTGTACCCCAGTGACAGTCAGCATGTGTGGGACCCGTATCCCAGCGAGAGTCACAGTGTGTGGGACCTGTACCCCAGTGAGAGTCAGTGTGTGTGGAACCCATGCCACAGTGTGAGTCAGTGTGTGTGGGACCCGTATCCCAGTGAGAGTCAGTGTGTGTGGAACTGTACTCAGTGAGAGTCAATGTGTGTGGAACTGTACCCCAGTGACAGTCAGTATGTGTGGGACCCGTATCCCAGCGAGAGTCAGAGTGTGTGGGACCTGTACCCCAGTGAGAGTCAGTGTGTGTGGAACCCGTACCCCAGTGAGAGTCAGTGTGCGTAGAACTCGTAACCCAGTGAGAGTCAGTGTTTGCGGGACCCGTACCACAGTGAGAGTCAATGTGTGTGGGACCCGTACCCCAGTGAGAGTCAGTGTGTGTGGGACCCGTACCCCAGTGAGAGTCAGTGTGTGTGGAATCTGTAACCCAATGAGAGTCAGTTTGTGTGGAACTGTACCCCAGTGAGAGTCGGTTTGTGTGTGGAACTATACCCCAGTGAGAGTCAGTTTGTGTGGGACCCGTATCCCAGTGAGAGTCAGTCTGTGTGGGACCCGTATCCCAGTGAGAGTCAGTGTGTGTGGAAACTGTATCCCAGTGAAAGTCAGTGTGTCTGGAACCCATACCCCAGTGAGAGTCATTGTGTCTGGGACCCATACCCCTGTGAGAGTCAGAGTGTGTGGGACCTGTACCCCAGTGAGAGTCAGTGTGTGTGCAACCCATAGCACAGTGTGTTTCAGTGTGTGTGGGACCCGTATCCCAGTGAGAGTCAGTGTATGTGGAACTGTACTCAGTGAGAGTCAATGTGTGTGGAACTGTACCCCAGTGACAGTCAGCATGTGTGGGACCCATATCCCAGCGAGAGTCGGAGTGTGTGGAACCTGTACCCCAGTGAGAGTCAGGTTGTCTTGGACCCATACCCCAGTAAGAGTCATTGTGTCTGGGACCCATACCCCAGCGAGAGTCAGAGTGTGTGGGACCTGTACCCCAGTGAGAGTCAGTGTGTGTGGAACCCGTACCCCAGTGAGAGTCAGTGTGCGTAGAACTCGTAACCCAGTGAGAGTCAGTGTATGCGGGACCCGTAACACAGTGAGAGTCAATGTGTGTGGGACCCGTACCCCAGTGAGAGTCAGTTTGTGTGGAACTGTACTCAGTGAGAGTCAATGTGTGTGGAAATGTACCCCAGTGACAGTCAGTATGTGTGGGACCCGTATCCCAGCGAGAATCAGAGTGTGTGGGACCTGTACCCCAGTGAGAGTCAGTGTGTGTGGAACCCATAGCACAGTGTGAGTCAGTGTGTGTGGGACCCGTATCCCAGTGAGAGTCAGTGTGTGTGGAACTGTACTCAGTGAGAGTCAATGTGTGTGGAACTGTACCCCAGTGACAGTCAGTATGTGTGGGACCCGTATCCCAGCGAGAATCAGAGTGTGTGGGACCTGTACCCCAGTGAGAGTCAGTGTGTGTCGAACCCATAGCACAGTGTGAGTCAGTGTGTGTGGGACCCATATCCCAGTGAGAGTCAGTGAGTGTGGGACCCGTACCTCAGTGAGAGTCAGTGTGTGTGGAATCTGTACCCCAGTGAGAGTCAGTTTGTGTGGAACTGTACCCCAGTGAGACTCATTGTGTGTGGAACTATACCCCAGCGAGCGTCAGTGTGCGTAGAACTCGTAACCCAGTGAGAGTCAGTGTTTGCGGGACCCGTACCACAGTGAGAGTCAATGTGTGTGGGACCCGTACCCCAGTGAGAGTCAGTTTGTGGGACACATACCCCAGTGGGAGCCATTGTGTGTGTGAAACCCGTACCCGAGTGAGAGTCAGTGTGTGGGACCCGTACTCCAGTGAGAGTCAGTGTGTGGGTCACGTACCCCAGTGAGAGTCAGTTTGTGGGACACGTACCCCAGTGAGAGTCAGTGTGTGGGACAAATACCCCAGTGAGTGTCAGTGTGTGTGGGTCCTTTACCTCAGTGAGAGTCAGTGTGTGTGGGACCCGTACCCCAGTGAGAGTCAGTGTGTGGGAAACGTACCTCAGTGAGAGACAGTGTGTGAGACACATACCCCAGTGAGAGTCAATGTGTGGGACACGTACCCCAGCGAGAGTCAGTGTTTGGGACCCATACCCCAGTGAGAGTCAGTGTGTGGAACACGTAACCCAGCGAGAGTCAGTGTTTGGGACCCATACCCCAGTGAAAGTCAGTGTGTTGGACCCGTACCCCAGTGAAAGTCTGTGTATGTTGGACCCGTACACCAGTGAGAGTCTGTGAGTGTGGGACCCATACCCCAGTGAGAGTCAGTGTGTGTGGGACCCATACCCCAGTGAGAGTCAGTATGTGCGACCCGTACCCCAGGGAGAGTCAGTGTGTAGGGGACCTGTACCCCAGTGAGAGTCAGTGTGTGTGGGACCCGTACCCGATTGAGAGTCAGTGTGTGTGGAACCCGTACCCCAGTGAGAGTCAGTGTGCGTAGAACTCGTAACCCAGTGAGAGTCAGTGTTTGCGGGACCCGTACCACAGTGAGAGTCAATGTGTGTGGGACCCGTACCCCAGTGAGAGTCAGTTTGTGTGGAACTGTACTCAGTGAGAGTCAATGTGTGTGGAAATGAGCCCCAGTGACAGTCAGTATGTGTGGGACCCGTATCCCAGCGAGAATCAGAGTGTGTGGGACCTGTAGCCCAGTGAGAGTCAGTGTGTGTGGAAACTGTATCCCAGTGAAAGTCAGTGTGTCTGGGTCCCATACCCCAGTAAGAGTCATTGTGTCTGGGACCCATACCCCAGTGAGAGTCAGTGTGTGTTGGACCCATACCCCAGTGAGAGTCGGTGTGTGTGGGACCCGTACCCCAGTGAGAGTCAGTGTGTGTGGAATCTGTAACCCAATGAGAGTCAGTTTGTGTGGAACTGTACCCCAGTGAGAGTCGGTTTGTGTGTGGAACTATACCCCAGTGAGAGTCAGTTTGTGTGGGACCTGTACCCCAGTGAGAGTCAGTGTGTGTGGGACCCGTACCCCAGTGAGAGTCAGTCTGTGTGGGACCCGTATCCCAGTGAGAGTCAGTGTGTGTGGAAACTGTATCCCAGTGAAAGTCAGTGTGTCTGGAACCCATACCCCAGTGAGTGTCATTGTGTCTGGGACCCATACCCCTGTGAGAGTCAGAGTGTGTGGGACCTGTACCCCAGTGAGAGTCAGTGTGTGTGGAACCCATAGCACAGTGTGTGTCAGTGTGTGTGGGACCCGTATCCCAGTGAGAGTCAGTGTGTGTGGAACTGTACTCAGTGAGAGTCAATGTGTGTGGAACTGTACCCCAGTGACAGTCAGCATGTGTGGGACCCATATCCCAGCGAGAGTCAGAGTGTGTGGGACCTGTACCCCAGTGAGAGTCAGTTTGTCTTGGACCCATACCCCAGTAAGAGTCATTGTGTCTGGGACCCATACCCCAGCGAGAGTCAAAGTGTGTGGGACCTGTACCCCAGTGAGAGTCAGTGTGTGTGGAACCCATACCCCAGTGAGAGTCAGTGTGCGTAGAACTCGTAACCCAGTGAGAGTCAGTGTTTGCGGGACCCGTAACACAGTGAGAGTCAATGTGTGTGGAACCCGTACCCCAGTGAGAGTCAGTTTGTGTGGAACTGTACTCAGTGAGAGTCAATGTGTGTGGAAATGTACCCCAGTGACAGTCAGTATGTGTGGGACCCGTATCCCAGCGAGAATCAGAGTGTGTGGGACCTGTACCCCAGTGAGAGTCAGTGTGTGTGGAACCCATAGCACAGTGTGAGTCAGTGTGTGTGGGACCCGTATCCCAGTGAGAGTCAGTGTGTGTGGAACTGTACTCAGTGAGAGTCAATGTGTGTGGAAATGTACCCCAGTGACAGTCAGTATGTGTGGGACCCGTATCCCAGCGAGAATCAGAGTGTGTGGGACCTGTACCCCAGTGAGAGTCAGTGTGTGTCGAACCCATAGCACAGTGTGAGTCAGTGTGTGTGGGACCCATATCCCAGTGAGAGTCAGTGTGTGTGGAACTGTACTCAGTGAGAGTCAATGTGTGTGGAAATGTACCCCAGTGACAGTCAGTATGTGTGGGACCCGTATCCCAGCGAGAATCAGAGTGTGTGGGACCTGTACCCCAGTGAGAGTCAGTGTGTGTGGAACCCATAGCACAGTGTGAGTCAGTGTGTGTGGGACCCGTATCCCAGTGAGAGTCAGTGTGTGTGGAACTGTACTCAGTGAGAGTCAATGTGTGTGGAAATGTACCCCAGTGACAGTCAGTATGTGTGGGACCCGTATCCCAGCGAGAATCAGAGTGTGTGGGACCTGTACCTCAGTGAGAGTCAGTGTGTGTCGAACCCATAGCACAGTGTGAGTCAGTGTGTGTGGGACCCATATCCCAGTGAGTGTCAGTGTGTGTGGAACTGTACTCAGTGAGAGTCAATGTGTGTGGAACTGTACCCCAGTGACAGTCAGTATGTGTGGGACCCGTATCCGAGCGAGAGTCAGAGTGTGTGGGACCTGTACCCCAGTGAGAGTCAGTGTTTGTGAAACCCATAGCACAGTGTGTTTCAGTGTGTGTGGGACCCGTATCCCAGTGAGAGTCAGTGTATGTGGAACTGTACTCAGTGAGAGTCAATGTGTGTGGAACTGTACCCCAGTGACAGTCAGCATGTGTGGGACCCATATCCCAGCGAGAGTCGGAGTGTGTGGAACCTGTACCCCAGTGAGAGTCAGGTTGTCTTGGACCCATACCCCAGTAAGAGTCATTGTGTCTGGGACCCATACCCCAGCGAGAGTCAGAGTGTGTGGGACCTGTACCCCAGTGAGAGTCAGTGTGTGTGGAACCCGTACCCCAGTGAGAGTCAGTGTGCGTAGAACTCGTAACCCAGTGAGAGTCAGTGTTTGCGGGACCCGTAACACAGTGAGAGTCAATGTGTGTGGGACCCGTACCCCAGTGAGAGTCAGTTTGTGTGGAACTGTACTCAGTGAGAGTCAATGTGTGTGGAAATGTACCCCAGTGACAGTCAGTATGTGTGGGACCCGTATCCCAGCGAGAATCAGAGTGTGTGGGACCTGTACCCCAGTGAGAGTCAGTGTGTGTGGAACCCATAGCACAGTGTGAGTCAGTGTGTGTGGGACCCGTATCCCAGTGAGAGTCAGTGTGTGTGGAACTGTACTCAGTGAGAGTCAATGTGTGTGGAACTGTACCCCAGTGACAGTCAGTATGTGTGGGACCCGTATCCCAGCGAGAATCAGAGTGTGTGGGACCTGTACCCCAGTGAGAGTCAGTGTGTGTGGAACCCATAGCACAGTGTGAGTCAGTGTGTGTGGGACCCATATCCCAGTGAGAGTCAGTGAGTGTGGGACCCGTACCTCAGTGAGAGTCAGTGTGTGTGGAATCTGTACCCCAGTGAGAGTCAGTTTGTGTGGAACTGTACCCCAGTGAGACTCATTGTGTGTGGAACTATACCCCAGCGAGCGTCAGTGTGCGTAGAACTCGTAACCCAGTGAGAGTCAGTGTTTGCGGGACCCGTACCACAGTGAGAGTCAATGTGTGTGGGACCCGTACCCCAGTGAGAGTCAGTTTGTGGGACACATACCCCAGTGGGAGCCATTGTGTGTGTGAAACCCGTACCCGAGTGAGAGTCAGTGTGTGGGACCCGTACTCCAGTGAGAGTCAGTGTGTGGGTCACGTACCCCAGTGAGAGTCAGTTTGTGGGACACGTACCCCAGTGAGAGTCAGTGTGTGGGACAAATACCCCAGTGAGTGTCAGTGTGTGTGGGTCCTTTACCTCAGTGAGAGTCAGTGTGTGTGGGACCCGTACCCCAGTGAGAGTCAGTGTGTGGGAAACGTACCTCAGTGAGAGACAGTGTGTGAGACACATACCCCAGTGAGAGTCAATGTGTGGGACACGTACCCCAGCGAGAGTCAGTGTTTGGGACCCATACCCCAGTGAGAGTCAGTGTGTGGAACACGTAACCCAGCGAGAGTCAGTGTTTGGGACCCATACCCCAGTGAAAGTCAGTGTGTTGGACCCGTACCCCAGTGAAAGTCTGTGTATGTTGGACCCGTACACCAGTGAGAGTCTGTGAGTGTGGGACCCATACCCCAGTGAGAGTCAGTGTGTGTGGGACCCATACCCCAGTGAGAGTCAGTATGTGCGACCCGTACCCCAGGGAGAGTCAGTGTGTAGGGGACCTGTACCCCAGTGAGAGTCAGTGTGTGTGGGACCCGTACCCGATTGAGAGTCAGTGTGTGTGGAACCCGTACCCCAGTGAGAGTCAGTGTGCGTAGAACTCGTAACCCAGTGAGAGTCAGTGTTTGCGGGACCCGTACCACAGTGAGAGTCAATGTGTGTGGGACCCGTACCCCAGTGAGAGTCAGTTTGTGTGGAACTGTACTCAGTGAGAGTCAATGTGTGTGGAAATGAGCCCCAGTGACAGTCAGTATGTGTGGGACCCGTATCCCAGCGAGAATCAGAGTGTGTGGGACCTGTAGCCCAGTGAGAGTCAGTGTGTGTGGAAACTGTATCCCAGTGAAAGTCAGTGTGTCTGGGTCCCATACCCCAGTAAGAGTCATTGTGTCTGGGACCCATACCCCAGTGAGAGTCAGTGTGTGTTGGACCCATACCCCAGTGAGAGTCGGTGTGTGTGGGACCCGTACCCCAGTGAGAGTCAGTGTGTGTGGAATCTGTAACCCAATGAGAGTCAGTTTGTGTGGAACTGTACCCCAGTGAGAGTCGGTTTGTGTGTGGAACTATACCCCAGTGAGAGTCAGTTTGTGTGGGACCTGTACCCCAGTGAGAGTCAGTGTGTGTGGGACCCGTACCCCAGTGAGAGTCAGTCTGTGTGGGACCCGTATCCCAGTGAGAGTCAGTGTGTGTGGAAACTGTATCCCAGTGAAAGTCAGTGTGTCTGGAACCCATACCCCAGTGAGTGTCATTGTGTCTGGGACCCATACCCCTGTGAGAGTCAGAGTGTGTGGGACCTGTACCCCAGTGAGAGTCAGTGTGTGTGGAACCCATAGCACAGTGTGTGTCAGTGTGTGTGGGACCCGTATCCCAGTGAGAGTCAGTGTGTGTGGAACTGTACTCAGTGAGAGTCAATGTGTGTGGAACTGTACCCCAGTGACAGTCAGCATGTGTGGGACCCATATCCCAGCGAGAGTCAGAGTGTGTGGGACCTGTACCCCAGTGAGAGTCAGTTTGTCTTGGACCCATACCCCAGTAAGAGTCATTGTGTCTGGGACCCATACCCCAGCGAGAGTCAAAGTGTGTGGGACCTGTACCCCAGTGAGAGTCAGTGTGTGTGGAACCCATACCCCAGTGAGAGTCAGTGTGCGTAGAACTCGTAACCCAGTGAGAGTCAGTGTTTGCGGGACCCGTAACACAGTGAGAGTCAATGTGTGTGGAACCCGTACCCCAGTGAGAGTCAGTTTGTGTGGAACTGTACTCAGTGAGAGTCAATGTGTGTGGAAATGTACCCCAGTGACAGTCAGTATGTGTGGGACCCGTATCCCAGCGAGAATCAGAGTGTGTGGGACCTGTACCCCAGTGAGAGTCAGTGTGTGTGGAACCCATAGCACAGTGTGAGTCAGTGTGTGTGGGACCCGTATCCCAGTGAGAGTCAGTGTGTGTGGAACTGTACTCAGTGAGAGTCAATGTGTGTGGAAATGTACCCCAGTGACAGTCAGTATGTGTGGGACCCGTATCCCAGCGAGAATCAGAGTGTGTGGGACCTGTACCCCAGTGAGAGTCAGTGTGTGTCGAACCCATAGCACAGTGTGAGTCAGTGTGTGTGGGACCCATATCCCAGTGAGAGTCAGTGTGTGTGGAACTGTACTCAGTGAGAGTCAATGTGTGTGGAAATGTACCCCAGTGACAGTCAGTATGTGTGGGACCCGTATCCCAGCGAGAATCAGAGTGTGTGGGACCTGTACCCCAGTGAGAGTCAGTGTGTGTGGAACCCATAGCACAGTGTGAGTCAGTGTGTGTGGGACCCGTATCCCAGTGAGAGTCAGTGTGTGTGGAACTGTACTCAGTGAGAGTCAATGTGTGTGGAAATGTACCCCAGTGACAGTCAGTATGTGTGGGACCCGTATCCCAGCGAGAATCAGAGTGTGTGGGACCTGTACCTCAGTGAGAGTCAGTGTGTGTCGAACCCATAGCACAGTGTGAGTCAGTGTGTGTGGGACCCATATCCCAGTGAGTGTCAGTGTGTGTGGAACTGTACTCAGTGAGAGTCAATGTGTGTGGAACTGTACCCCAGTGACAGTCAGTATGTGTGGGACCCGTATCCGAGCGAGAGTCAGAGTGTGTGGGACCTGTACCCCAGTGAGAGTCAGTGTTTGTGAAACCCATAGCACAGTGTGAGTCAGTGTGTGTGGGACCCCTATCCCAGTGAGAGTCAGTGTGTGTGGAACTGTACTCAGTGAGAGTCAATGTGTGTGGAACTGTACCCCAGTGACAGTCAGTATGTGTGGGACCCGTATCCCAGCGAGAGTCAGAGTGTGTGGGACCTGTACCCCAGTGAGAGTCAGTTTGTCTTGGACCCATACACCAGTAAGAGTCATTGTGTCTGGGACCCATACCCCAGTGATAGTCAGTGTGTGTGGGACCCGTACCACAGTGAGAGTCAATGTGTGTGGGACCCGTACCCCAGTGATAGTCAGTTTGTGTGGAACTGTGCTCAGTGAGAGTCGGTTTGTGTGTGGAACTATACCCCAGTGAGAGTCAGTTTGTGTGGGACCTGTACCCCAGTGAGAGTCAGTGTGTGTGGGACCCGTACCCCAGTGAGAGTCAGTCTGTGTGGGACCCGTATCCCAGTGAGAGTCAGTGTGTGTGGAAACTGTATCCCAGTGAAAGTCAGTGTGTCTGGAACCCATACCCCAGTGAGAGTCATTGTGTCTGGGACCCATACCCCTGTGAGAGTCAGAGTGTGTGGAACCTGTACCCCAGTGAGAGTCAGTGTGTGTGGAACCCATAGCACAGTGTGTGTCAGTGTGTGTGGAACCCGTATCCCAGTGAGAGTCAGTGTATGTGGAACTGTACTCAGTGAGAGTCAATGTGTGTGGAACTGTACCCCAGTGACTTTCAGCATGTGTGGGACCCATATCCCAGCGAGAGTCGGAGTGTGTGGAACCTGTACCCCAGTGAGGGTCAGGTTGTCTTGGACCCATACCCCAGTAAGAGTCATTGTGTCTGGGACCCATACCCCAGCGAGAGTCAGAGTGTGTGGGACCTGTACCCCAGTGAGAGTCAGTGTGTGTGGAACCCGTACCCCAGTGAGAGTCAGTGTGCGTAGAACTCGTAACCCAGTGAGAGTCAGTGTTTGCGGGACCCGTAACACAGTGAGAGTCAATGTGTGTGGGACCCGTACCCCAGTGAGAGTCAGTTTGTGTGGAACTGTACTCAGTGAGAGTCAATGTGTGTGGAAATGTACCCCAGTGACAGTCAGTATGTGTGGGACCCGTATCCCAGCGAGAATCAGAGTGTGTGGGACCTGTACCCCAGTGAGAGTCAGTGTGTGTGGAACCCATAGCACAGTGTGAGTCAGTGTGTGTGGGACCCGTATCCCAGTGAGAGTCAGTGTGTGTGGAACTGTACTCAGTGAGAGTCAATGTGTGTGGAAATGTACCCCAGTGACAGTCAGTATGTGTGCGACCCGTATCCCAGCGAGAATCAGAGTGTGTGGGACCTGTACCCCAGTGAGAGTCAGTTTGTCTTGGACCCATACACCAGTAAGAGTCATTGTGTCTGGGACCCATACCCCAGTGATAGTCAGTGTGTGTGGGACCCGTACCACAGTGAGAGTCAATGTGTGTGGGACCCGTACCCCAGTGATAGTCAGTTTGTGTGGAACTGTGCTCAGTGAGAGTCAATGTGTGTGGAAATGTAGCCCAGTGACAGTCAGTATGTGTGGGACCCGTATCCCAGCGAGAATCAGAGTGTGTGGGACCTGTACCCCAGTGAGAGTCAGTGTGTGTGGAAACTGTATCCCAGTGAAAGTCAGTGTGTCTGGGTCCCATACCCCAGTAAGAGTCATTGTGTCTGGGATCCATACCCCAGTGAGCGTCAGTGTGTGTGGGACCCATACCCCAGTGAGAGTCAGTGTGTGTGGGACCCGTACCCCAGTGAGAGTCAGTGTGTGTGGAATCTGTAACCCAATGAGAGTCAGTTTGTGTGGAACTGTACCCCAGTGAGAGTCGGTTTGTGTGTGGAACTATACCCCAGTGAGAGTCAGTTTGTGTGGGACCCGTATCCCAGTGAGAGTCAGAGTGTGTGGAAAATGTATCCCAGTGAAAGTCAGTGTGTCTGGGACCCATACCTCATTAAGAGTCATTGTGTCTGGGACCCATACCCCAGTGAGAGTCAGTGTGTGGGTCCCGTACCCCAGTGAGAGTCAGTGGGTGTGGGACCTGTACCCCAGTGAGAGTCAGTGTGTGTGGGACCCGTACCCCAGTGAGAGTCAGTCTGTGTGGGACCCGTATCCCAGTGAGAGTCAGTGTGTGTGGAAACTGTATCCCAGTGAAAGTCAGTGTGTCTGGAACCCATACCCCAGTGAGAGTCATTGTGTCGGGGACCCATACCCCTGTGAGAGTCAGAGTGTGTGGGACCTGTACCCCGTTGAGAGTCAGTGTGTGTGGAACCAATAGCACAGTGTGTGTCAGTGTGTGTGGGACCCGTATCCCAGTGAGAGTCAGTGTGTGTGGAACTGTACTCAGTGAGAGTCAATGTGTGTGGAACTGTACCCCAGTGACAGTCAGCATGTGTGGGACCCGTATCCCAGCGAGAGTCACAGTGTGTGGGACCTGTACCCCAGTGAGAGTCAGTGTGTGTGGAACCCATGCCACAGTGTGAGTCAGTGTGTGTGGGACCCGTATCCCAGTGAGAGTCAGTGTGTGTGGAACTGTACTCAGTGAGAGTCAATGTGTGTGGAACTGTACCCCAGTGACAGTCAGTATGTGTGGGACCCGTATCCCAGCGAGAGTCAGAGTGTGTGGGACCTGTACACCAGTGAGAGTCAGTGTGTGTGGAACCCGTACCCCAGTGAGAGTCAGTGTGCGTAGAACTCGTAACCCAGTGAGAGTCAGTGTTTGCGGGACCCGTACCACAGTGAGAGTCAATGTGTGTGGGACCCGTACCCCAGTGAGAGTCAGTTTGTGTGGAACTGTACTCAGTGAGAGTCAATGTGTGTGGAAATGTAGCCCAGTGACAGTCAGAATGTGTGGGACCCGTATCCCAGCGAGAATCAGAGTGTGTGGGACCTGTACCCCAGTGAGAGTCAGTGTGTGTGGAAACTGTATCCCAGTGAAAGTCAGTGTGTCTGGGTCCCATACCCCAGTAAGAGTCATTGTGTCTGGGACCCATACCCCAGTGAGAGTCAGTGTGTGTGGGACCCATACCCCAGTGAGAGTCAGTGTGTGTGGGACCCGTACCTCAGTGAGAGTCAGTGTGTGTGGAATCTGTACCCCAATGAGAGTCAGTTTGTGTGGAACTGTACCCCAGTGAGACTCAGTGTGTGTGGAACTATACCCCAGCGAGCGTCAGTGTGCGTAGAACTCGTAACCCAGTGAGAGTCAGTGTTTGCGGGACCCGTACCACAGTGAGAGTCAATGTGTGTGGGACCCGTACCCCAGTGAGAGTCAGTTTGTGGGACACATACCCCAGTGAGAGCCATTGTGTGTGTGACCCGTACCCCAGTGAGAGTCAGTGTGTGGGACCCGTACCCCAGTGAGAGTCAGTGTGTGGGACACGTACCCCAGTGAGAGTCAGTGTGTGGGACACGTACCCCAGTGAGAGTCAGTGTGTGGGACAAATACCCCAGTGAGAGTCAGTGTGTGTGGGACCTTTACCTCAGTGAGAGTCAGTGTGTGTGGGACCCGTACCCCAGTGAGAGTCAGTGTGTGGGAAACGTACCTCAGTGAGAGACAGTGTGTGAGACACATACCCCAGTGAGAGTCAATGTGTGGGACACGTACCCCAGCGAGAGTCAGTGTTTGGGACCCATACCCCAGTGAGAGTCAGTGTGTGGAACACGTAACCCAGCGAGAGTCAGTGTTTGGGACCCATACCCCAGTGAAAGTCAGTGTGTTGGACCCGTACCCCAGTGAAAGTCTGTGTATGTTGGACCCGTACACCAGTGAGAGTCTGTGAGTGTGGGACCCATACCCCAGTGAGAGTCAGTGTGTGTGGGACCCATACCCCAGTGAGAGTCAGTATGTGGGACCCGTACCCCAGGGAGAGTCAGTGTGTAGGGGACCTGTACCCCAGTGAGAGTCAGTGTGTGTGGGACCCGTACCCCATTGAGAGTCAGTGTGTGTGGAACCCGTACCCCAGTGAGAGTCAGTGTGCGTAGAACTCGTAACCCAGTGAGAGTCAGTGTTTGCGGGACCCGTACCACAGTGAGAGTCAATGTGTGTGTGACCCGTACCCCAGTGAGAGTCAGTTTGTGTGGAACTGTACTCAGTGAGAGTCAATGTGTGTGGAAATGTACCCCAGTGACAGTCAGTATGTGTGGGACCCGTATCCCAGCGAGAATCAGAGTGTGTGGGACCTGTACCCCAGTGAGAGTCAGTGTGTGTGGAAACTGTATCCCAGTGAAAGTCAGTGTGTCTGGGTCCCATACCCCAGTAAGAGTCATTGTGTCTGGGACCCATACCCCAGTGAGAGTCAGTGTGTGTGGGACCCATACCCCAGTGAGAGTCGGTGTGTGTGGGACCCGTACCCCAGTGAGAGTCAGTGTGTGTGGAATCTGTAACCCAATGAGAGTCAGTTTGTGTGGAACTGTACCCCAGTGAGAGTCGGTTTGTGTGTGGAACTATACCCCAGTGAGAGTCAGTTTGTGTGGGACCTGTACCCCAGTGAGAGTCAGTGTGTGTGGGACCCGTACCCCAGTGAGAGTCAGTCTGTGTGGGACCCGTATCCCAGTGAGAGTCAGTGTGTGTGGAAACTGTATCCCAGTGAAAGTCAGTGTGTCTGGAACCCATACCCCAGTGAGAGTCATTGTGTCTGGGACCCATACCCCTGTGAGAGTCAGAGTGTGTGGAACCTGTACCCCAGTGAGAGTCAGTGTGTGTGGAACCCATAGCACAGTGTGTGTCAGTGTGTGTGGAACCCGTATCCCAGTGAGAGTCAGTGTATGTGGAACTGTACTCAGTGAGAGTCAATGTGTGTGGAACTGTACCCCAGTGACAGTCAGCATGTGTGGGACCCATATCCCAGCGAGAGTCGGAGTGTGTGGAACCTGTACCCCAGTGAGAGTCAGGTTGTCTTGGACCCATACCCCAGTAAGAGTCATTGTGTCTGGGACCCATACCCCAGCGAGAGTCAGAGTGTGTGGGACCTGTACCCCAGTGAGAGTCAGTGTGTGTGGAACCCGTACCCCAGTGAGAGTCAGTGTGCGTAGAACTCGTAACCCAGTGAGAGTCAGTGTTTGCGGGACCCGTAACACAGTGAGAGTCAATGTGTGTGGGACCCGTACCCCAGTGAGAGTCAGTTTGTGTGGAACTGTACTCAGTGAGAGTCAATGTGTGTGGAAATGTACCCCAGTGACAGTCAGTATGTGTGGGACCCGTATCCCAGCGAGAATCAGAGTGTGTGGGACCTGTACCCCAGTGAGAGTCAGTGTGTGTGGAACCCATAGCACAGTGTGAGTCAGTGTGTGTGGGACCCGTATCCCAGTGAGAGTCAGTGTGTGTGGAACTGTACTCAGTGAGAGTCAATGTGTGTGGAAATGTACCCCAGTGACAGTCAGTATGTGTGCGACCCGTATCCCAGCGAGAATCAGAGTGTGTGGGACCTGTACCCCAGTGAGAGTCAGTTTGTCTTGGACCCATACACCAGTAAGAGTCATTGTGTCTGGGACCCATACCCCAGTGATAGTCAGTGTGTGTGGGACCCGTACCACAGTGAGAGTCAATGTGTGTGGGACCCGTACCCCAGTGATAGTCAGTTTGTGTGGAACTGTGCTCAGTGAGAGTCAATGTGTGTGGAAATGTAGCCCAGTGACAGTCAGTATGTGTGGGACCCGTATCCCAGCGAGAATCAGAGTGTGTGGGACCTGTACCCCAGTGAGAGTCAGAGTGTGTGGAAAATGTATCCCAGTGAAAGTCAGTGTGTCTGGGACCCATACCTCATTAAGAGTCATTGTGTCTGGGACCCATACCCCAGTGAGAGTCAGTGTGTGGGTCCCGTACCCCAGTGAGAGTCAGTGGGTGTGGGACCTGTACCCCAGTGAGAGTCAGTGTGTGTGGGACCCGTACCCCAGTGAGAGTCAGTCTGTGTGGGACCCGTATCCCAGTGAGAGTCAGTGTGTGTGGAAACTGTATCCCAGTGAAAGTCAGTGTGTCTGGAACCCATACCCCAGTGAGAGTCATTGTGTCGGGGACCCATACCCCTGTGAGAGTCAGAGTGTGTGGGACCTGTACCCCGTTGAGAGTCAGTGTGTGTGGAACCAATAGCACAGTGTGTGTCAGTGTGTGTGGGACCCGTATCCCAGTGAGAGTCAGTGTGTGTGGAACTGTACTCAGTGAGAGTCAATGTGTGTGGAACTGTACCCCAGTGACAGTCAGCATGTGTGGGACCCGTATCCCAGCGAGAGTCACAGTGTGTGGGACCTGTACCCCAGTGAGAGTCAGTGTGTGTGGAACCCATGCCACAGTGTGAGTCAGTGTGTGTGGGACCCGTATCCCAGTGAGAGTCAGTGTGTGTGGAACTGTACTCAGTGAGAGTCAATGTGTGTGGAACTGTACCCCAGTGACAGTCAGTATGTGTGGGACCCGTATCCCAGCGAGAGTCAGAGTGTGTGGGACCTGTACACCAGTGAGAGTCAGTGTGTGTGGAACCCGTACCCCAGTGAGAGTCAGTGTGCGTAGAACTCGTAACCCAGTGAGAGTCAGTGTTTGCGGGACCCGTACCACAGTGAGAGTCAATGTGTGTGGGACCCGTACCCCAGTGAGAGTCAGTTTGTGTGGAACTGTACTCAGTGAGAGTCAATGTGTGTGGAAATGTAGCCCAGTGACAGTCAGAATGTGTGTGACCCGTATCCCAGCGAGAATCAGAGTGTGTGGGACCTGTACCCCAGTGAGAGTCAGTGTGTGTGGAAACTGTATCCCAGTGAAAGTCAGTGTGTCTGGGTCCCATACCCCAGTAAGAGTCATTGTGTCTGGGACCCATACCCCAGTGAGAGTCAGTGTGTGTGGGACCCATACCCCAGTGAGAGTCAGTGTGTGTGGGACCCGTACCTCAGTGAGAGTCAGTGTGTGTGGAATCTGTACCCCAATGAGAGTCAGTTTGTGTGGAACTGTACCCCAGTGAGACTCAGTGTGTGTGGAACTATACCCCAGCGAGCGTCAGTGTGCGTAGAACTCGTAACCCAGTGAGAGTCAGTGTTTGCGGGACCCGTACCACAGTGAGAGTCAATGTGTGTGGGACCCGTACCCCAGTGAGAGTCAGTTTGTGGGACACATACCCCAGTGAGAGCCATTGTGTGTGTGACCCGTACCCCAGTGAGAGTCAGTGTGTGGGACCCGTACCCCAGTGAGAGTCAGTGTGTGGGACACGTACCCCAGTGAGAGTCAGTGTGTGGGACACGTACCCCAGTGAGAGTCAGTGTGTGGGACAAATACCCCAGTGAGAGTCAGTGTGTGTGGGACCTTTACCTCAGTGAGAGTCAGTGTGTGTGGGACCCGTACCCCAGTGAGAGTCAGTGTGTGGGAAACGTACCTCAGTGAGAGACAGTGTGTGAGACACATACCCCAGTGAGAGTCAATGTGTGGGACACGTACCCCAGCGAGAGTCAGTGTTTGGGACCCATACCCCAGTGAGAGTCAGTGTGTGGAACACGTAACCCAGCGAGAGTCAGTGTTTGGGACCCATACCCCAGTGAAAGTCAGTGTGTTGGACCCGTACCCCAGTGAAAGTCTGTGTATGTTGGACCCGTACACCAGTGAGAGTCTGTGAGTGTGGGACCCATACCCCAGTGAGAGTCAGTGTGTGTGGGACCCATACCCCAGTGAGAGTCAGTATGTGGGACCCGTACCCCAGGGAGAGTCAGTGTGTAGGGGACCTGTACCCCAGTGAGAGTCAGTGTGTGTGGGACCCGTACCCGATTGAGAGTCAGTGTGTGTGGAACCCGTACCCCAGTGAGAGTCAGTGTGCGTAGAACTCGTAACCCAGTGAGAGTCAGTGTTTGCGGGACCCGTACCACAGTGAGAGTCAATGTGTGTGTGACCCGTACCCCAGTGAGAGTCAGTTTGTGTGGAACTGTACTCAGTGAGAGTCAATGTGTGTGGAAATGTACCCCAGTGACAGTCAGTATGTGTGGGACCCGTATCCCAGCGAGAATCAGAGTGTGTGGGACCTGTACCCCAGTGAGAGTCAGTGTGTGTGGAAACTGTATCCCAGTGAAAGTCAGTGTGTCTGGTTCCCATACCCCAGTAAGAGTCATTGTGTCTGGGACCCATACCCCAGTGAGAGTCAGTGTGTGTGGGACCCATACCCCAGTGAGAGTCGGTGTGTGTGGGACCCGTACCCCAGTGAGAGTCAGTGTGTGTGGAATCTGTAACCCAATGAGAGTCAGTTTGTGTGGAACTGTACCCCAGTGAGAGTCGGTTTGTGTGTGGAACTATACCCCAGTGAGAGTCAGTTTGTGTGGGACCTGTACCCCAGTGAGAGTCAGTGTGTGTGGGACCCGTACCCCAGTGAGAGTCAGTCTGTGTGGGACCCGTATCCCAGTGAGAGTCAGTGTGTGTGGAAACTGTATCCCAGTGAAAGTCAGTGTGTCTGGAACCCATACCCCAGTGAGAGTCATTGTGTCTGGGACCCATACCCCTGTGAGAGTCAGAGTGTGTGGGACCTGTACCCCAGTGAGAGTCAGTGTGTTTGGAACCCATAGCACAGTGTGTGTCAGTGTGTGTGGGACCCGTATCCCAGTGAGAGTCAGTGTATGTGGAACTGTACTCAGTGAGAGTCAATGTGTGTGGAATTGTACCCCAGTGACAGTCAGCATGTGTGGGACCCATATCCCAGCGAGAGTCGGAGTGTGTGGAACCTGTACCCCAGTGAGAGTCAGGTTGTCTTGGACCCATACCCCAGTAAGAGTCATTGTGTCTGGGACCCATACCCCAGCGAGAGTCAGAGTGTGTGGGACCTGTACCCCAGTGAGAGTCAGTGTGTGTGGAACCCGTACCCCAGTGAGAGTCAGTGTGCGTAGAACTCGTAACCCAGTGAGAGTCAGTGTTTGCGGGACCCGTAACACAGTGAGAGTCAATGTGTGTGGGACCCGTACCCCAGTGAGAGTCAGTTTGTGTGGAACTGTACTCAGTGAGAGTCAATGTGTGTGGAAATGTACCCCAGTGACAGTCAGTATGTGTGGGACCCGTATCCCAGCGAGAATCAGAGTGTGTGGGACCTGTACCCCAGTGAGAGTCAGTGTGTGTGGAACCCATAGCACAGTGTGAGTCAGTGTGTGTGGGACCCGTATCCCAGTGAGAGTCAGTGTGTGTGGAACTGTACTCAGTGAGAGTCAATGTGTGTGGAAATGTACCCCAGTGACAGTCAGTATGTGTGCGACCCGTATCCCAGCGAGAATCAGAGTGTGTGGGACCTGTACCCCAGTGAGAGTCAGTTTGTCTTGGACCCATACACCAGTAAGAGTCATTGTGTCTGGGACCCATACCCCAGTGATAGTCAGTGCGTGTGGGACCCGTACCACAGTGAGAGTCAATGTGTGTGGGACCCGTACCCCAGTGATAGTCAGTTTGTGTGGAACTGTGCTCAGTGAGAGTCAATGTGTGTGGAAATGTAGCCCAGTGACAGTCAGTATGTGTGGGACCCGTATCCCAGCGAGAATCAGAGTGTGTGGGACCTGTACCCCAGTGAGAGTCAGTGTGTGTGGAAACTGTATCCCAGTGAAAGTCAGTGTGTCTGGGTCCCATACCCCAGTAAGAGTCATTGTGTCTGGGATCCATACCCCAGTGAGCGTCAGTGTGTGTGGGACCCATACCCCAGTGAGAGTCAGTGTGTGTGGGACCCGTACCCCAGTGAGAGTCAGTGTGTGTGGAATCTGTAACCCAATGAGAGTCAGTTTGTGTGGAACTGTACCCCAGTGAGAGTCGGTTTGTGTGTGGAACTATACCCCAGTGAGAGTCAGTTTGTGTGGGACCCGTATCCCAGTGAGAGTCAGAGTGTGTGGAAAATGTATCCCAGTGAAAGTCAGTGTGTCTGGGACCCATACCTCATTAAGAGTCATTGTGTCTGGGACCCATACCCCAGTGAGAGTCAGTGTGTGGGTCCCGTACCCCAGTGAGAGTCAGTGGGTGTGGGACCTGTACCCCAGTGAGAGTCAGTGTGTGTGGGACCCGTACCCCAGTGAGAGTCAGTCTGTGTGGGACCCGTATCCCAGTGAGAGTCAGTGTGTGTGGAAACTGTATCCCAGTGAAAGTCAGTGTGTCTGGAACCCATACCCCAGTGAGAGTCATTGTGTCGGGGACCCATACCCCTGTGAGAGTCAGAGTGTGTGGGACCTGTACCCTGTTGAGAGTCAGTGTGTGTGGAACCAATAGCACAGTGTGTGTCAGTGTGTGTGGGACCCGTATCCCAGTGAGAGTCAGTGTGTGTGGAACTGTACTCAGTGAGAGTCAATGTGTGTGGAACTGTACCCCAGTGACAGTCAGCATGTGTGGGACCCGTATCCCAGCGAGAGTCACAGTGTGTGGGACCTGTACCCCAGTGAGAGTCAGTGTGTGTGGAACCCATGCCACAGTGTGAGTCAGTGTGTGTGGGACCCGTATCCCAGTGAGAGTCAGTGTGTGTGGAACTGTACTCAGTGAGAGTCAATGTGTGTGGAACTGTACCCCAGTGACAGTCAGTATGTGTGGGACCCGTATCCCAGCGAGAGTCAGAGTGTGTGGGACCTGTACACCAGTGAGAGTCAGTGTGTGTGGAACCCGTACCCCAGTGAGAGTCAGTGTGCGTAGAACTCGTAACCCAGTGAGAGTCAGTGTTTGCGGGTCCCGTACCACAGTGAGAGTCAATGTGTGTGGGACCCGTACCCCAGTGAGAGTCAGTTTGTGTGGAACTGTACTCAGTGAGAGTCAATGTGTGTGGAAATGTAGCCCAGTGACAGTCAGAATGTGTGTGACCCGTATCCCAGCGAGAATCAGAGTGTGTGGGACCTGTACCCCAGTGAGAGTCAGTGTGTGTGGAAACTGTATCCCAGTGAAAGTCAGTGTGTCTGGGTCCCATACCCCAGTAAGAGTCATTGTGTCTGGGACCCATACCCCAGTGAGAGTCAGTGTGTGTGGGACCCATACCCCAGTGAGAGTCAGTGTGTGTGGGACCCGTACCTCAGTGAGAGTCAGTGTGTGTGGAATCTGTACCCCAATGAGAGTCAGTTTGTGTGGAACTGTACCCCAGTGAGACTCAGTGTGTGTGGAACTATACCCCAGCGAGCGTCAGTGTGCGTAGAACTCGTAACCCAGTGAGAGTCAGTGTTTGCGGGACCCGTACCACAGTGAGAGTCAATGTGTGTGGGACCCGTACCCCAGTGAGAGTCAGTTTGTGGGACACATACCCCAGTGAGAGCCATTGTGTGTGTGACCCGTACCCCAGTGAGAGTCAGTGTGTGGGACAAATACCCCAGTGAGAGTCAGTGTGTGGGACACGTACCCCAGTGAGAGTCAGTGTGTGGGACACGTACCCCAGTGAGAGTCAGTGTGTGGGACAAATACCCCAGTGAGAGACAGTGTGTGAGAAACATACCCCAGTGAGAGTCAATGTGTGGGACACGTACCCCAGCGAGAGTCAGTGTTTGGGACCCATACCCCAGTGAGAGTCAGTGTGTGGAACACGTAACCCAGCGAGAGTCAGTGTTTGGGACCCATACCCCAGTGAAAGTCAGTGTGTTGGACCCGTACCCCAGTGAAAGTCTGTGTATGTTGGACCCGTACACCAGTGAGAGTCTGTGAGTGTGGGACCCATACCCCAGTGAGAGTCAGTGTGTGTGGGACCCATACCCCAGTGAGAGTCAGTATGTGGGACCCGTACCCCAGGGAGAGTCAGTGTGTAGGGGACCTGTACCCCAGTGAGAGTCAGTGTGTGTGGGACCCGTACCCCATTGAGAGTCAGTGTGTGTGGAACCCGTACCCCAGTGAGAGTCAGTGTGCGTAGAACTCGTAACCCAGTGAGAGTCAGTGTTTGCGGGACCCGTACCACAGTGAGAGTCAATGTGTGTGTGACCCGTACCCCAGTGAGAGTCAGTTTGTGTGGAACTGTACTCAGTGAGAGTCAATGTGTGTGGAAATGTACCCCAGTGACAGTCAGTATGTGTGGGACCCGTATCCCAGCGAGAATCAGAGTGTGTGGGACCTGTACCCCAGTGAGAGTCAGTGTGTGTGGAAACTGTATCCCAGTGAAAGTCAGTGTGTCTGGGTCCCATACCCCAGTAAGAGTCATTGTGTCTGGGACCCATACCCCAGTGAGAGTCAGTGTGTGTGGGACCCATACCCCAGTGAGAGTCGGTGTGTGTGGGACCCGTACCCCAGTGAGAGTCAGTGTGTGTGGAATCTGTAACCCAATGAGAGTCAGTTTGTGTGGAACTGTACCCCAGTGAGAGTCGGTTTGTGTGTGGAACTATACCCCAGTGAGAGTCAGTTTGTGTGGGACCTGTACCCCAGTGAGAGTCAGTGTGTGTGGGACCCGTACCCCAGTGAGAGTCAGTCTGTGTGGGACCCGTATCCCAGTGAGAGTCAGTGTGTGTGGAAACTGTATCCCAGTGAAAGGCAGTGTGTCTGGAACCCATACCCCAGTGAGAGTCATTGTGTCTGGGACCCATACCCCTGTGAGAGTCAGAGTGTGTGGGACCTGTACCCCAGTGAGAGTCAGTGTGTGTGGAACCCATAGCACAGTGTGTGTCAGTGTGTGTGGGACCCGTATCCCAGTGAGAGTCAGTGTATGTGGAACTGTACTCAGTGAGAGTCAATGTGTGTGGAACTGTACCCCAGTGACAGTCAGCATGTGTGGGACCCATATCCCAGCGAGAGTCGGAGTGTGTGGAACCTGTACCCCAGTGAGAGTCAGGTTGTCTTGGACCCATACCCCAGTAAGAGTCATTGTGTCTGGGACCCATACCCCAGCGAGAGTCAGAGTGTGTGGGACCTGTACCCCAGTGAGAGTCAGTGTGTGTGGAACCCGTACCCCAGTGAGAGTCAGTGTGCGTAGAACTCGTAACCCAGTGAGAGTCAGTGTTTGCGGGACCCGTAACACAGTGAGAGTCAATGTGTGTGGGACCCGTACCCCAGTGAGAGTCAGTTTGTGTGGAACTGTACTCAGTGAGAGTCAATGTGTGTGGAAATGTACCCCAGTGACAGTCAGTATGTGTGGGACCCGTATCCCAGCGAAAATCAGAGTGTGTGGGACCTGTACCCCAGTGAGAGTCAGTGTGTGTGGAAACTGTATCCCAGTGAAAGTCAGTGTGTCTGGGTCCCATACCCCAGTAAGAGTCATTGTGTCTGGTACCCATACCCCAGTGAGAGTCGGTTTGTGTGTGGAACTATACCCCAGTGAGAGTCAGTTTGTGTGGGACCTGTACCCCAGTGAGAGTCAGTGTGTGTGGGACCCGTACCCCAGTGAGAGTCAGTCTGTGTGGGACCCGTATCCCAGTGAGAGTCAGTGTGTGTGGAAACTGTATGCCAGTGAAAGTTAGTGTGTCTGGAACTCATACCCGAGTGAGAGTCATTGTGTCTGGGACCCATACCCCTGTGAGAGTCAGAGTGTGTGGGACCTGTACCCCAGTGAGAGTCAGTGTGTGTGGAACCCATAGCACAGTGTGTGTCAGTGTGTGTGGGACCCGTATCCCAGTGAGAGTCAGTGTGTGTGGAACTGTACTCAGTGAGAGTCAATGTGTGTGGAACTGTACCCCAGTGACAGTCAGCATGTGTGGGACCCATATCCCAGCGAGAGTCAGAGTGTGTGGGACCTGTACCCCAGTGAGAGTCAGTTTGTCTTGGACCCATACCCCAGTAAGAGTCATTGTGTCTGGGACCCATACCCCAGCGAGAGTCAGAGTGTGTGGGACCTGTACCCCAGTGAGAGTCAGTGTGTGTGGAACCCGTACCCCAGTGAGAGTCAGTGTGCGTAGAACTCGTAACCCAGTGAGAGTCAGTGTTTGCGGGACCCGTAACACAGTGAGAGTCAATGTGTGTGGGACACGTACCCCAGTGAGAGTCAGTTTGTGTGGAACTGTACTCAGTGAGAGTCAATGTGTCTGGAAATGTACCCCAGTGACAGTCAGTATGTGTGGGACCCGTATCCCAGCGAGAATCAGAGTGTGTGGGACCTGTACCCCAGTGAGAGTCAGTGTGTGTGGAACCCATAGCACAGTGTGAGTCAGTGTGTGTGGGACCCGTATCCCAGTGAGAGTCAGTGTGTGTGGAACTGTACTCAGTGAGAGTCAATGTGTGTGGAAATGTACCCCAGTGACAGTCAGTATGTGTGGGACCCGTATCCCAGCGAGAATCAGAGTGTGTGGGACCTGTACCCCAGTGAGAGTCAGTGTGTGTCGAACCCATAGCACAGTGTGAGTCAGTGTGTGTGGGACCCATATCCCAGTGAGAGTCAGTGTGTGTGGAACTGTACTCAGTGAGAGTCAATGTGTGTGGAACTGTACCCCAGTGACAGTCAGTATGTGTGGGACCCGTATCCCAGCGAGAGTCAGAGTGTGTGGGACCTGTACCCCAGTGAGAGTCAGTGTGTGTGGAACCCATAGCACAGTGTGAGTCAGTGTTTGTGGGACCCGTATCCCAGTGAGAGTCAGTGTGTGTGGAACTGTACTCAGTGAGAGTCAATGTGTGTGGAACTGTAGCCCAGTGACAGTCAGTATGTGTGGGACCCGTATCCCAGCGAGAGTCAGAGTGTGTGGGACCTGTACCCCAGTGAGAGTCAGTTTGTCTTGGACCAATACACCAGTAAGAGTCATTGTGTATGGGACCCATACCCCAGTGATAGTCAGTGTGTGTGGGACCCGTACCACAGTGAGAGTCAATGTGTGTGGGACCCGTACCCCAGTGATAGTCAGTTTGTGTGGAACTGTACTCAGTGAGAGTCAATGTGTGTGGAAATGTAGCCCAGTGACATTCAGAATGTGTGGGACCCGTATCCCAGCGAGAATCAGAGTGTGTGGGACCTGTACCCCAGTGAGAGTCAGTGTGTGTGGAAACTGTATCCCAGTGAAAGTCAGTGTGTCTGGGTCCCATACCCCAGTAAGAGTCATTGTGTCTGGGACCCATACCCCAGTGAGAGTCAGTGTGTGTGGGACCCATACCCCAGTGAGAGTCAGTGTGTGTGGGACCCGTACCCCAGTGAGAGTCAGTGTGTGTGGAATCTGTAACCCAATGAGAGTCAGTTTGTGTGGAACTGTACCCCAGTGAGAGTCGGTTTGTGTGTGGAACTATACCCCAGTGAGAGTCAGTTTGTGTGGGACCTGTACCCCAGTGAGAGTCAGTGTGTGTGGGACCCGTACCCCAGTGAGAGTCAGTCTGTGTGGGACCCGTATCCCAGTGAGAGTCAGTGTGTGTGGAAACTGTATCCCAGTGAAAGTCAGTGTGTCTGGAACCCATACCCGAGTGAGAGTCATTGTGTCTGGGACCCATACCCCTGTGAGAGTCAGAGTGTGTGGGACCTGTACCCCAGTGAGAGTCAGTGTGTGTGGAACCCATAGCACAGTGTGTGTCAGTGTGTGTGGGACCCGTATCCCAGTGAGAGTCAGTGTGTGTGGAACTGTACTCAGTGAGAGTCAATGTGTGTGGAACTGTACCCCAGTGACAGTCAGTATGTGTTGGACCCATATCCCAGCGAGAGTCAGAGTGTGTGGGACCTGTACCCCAGTAAGAGTCAGTTTGTCTTGGACCCATACCCCAGTAAGAGTCATTGTGTCTGGGACCCATACCCCAGCGAGAGTAAAAGTGTGTGGGACCTGTACCCCAGTGAGAGTCAGTGTGTGTGGAACCCGTACCCCAGTGAGAGTCAGTGTGCGTAGAACTCGTAACCCAGTGAGAGTCAGTGTTTGCGGGACCCGTAACACAGTGAGAGTCAATGTGTGTGGGACCCGTACCCCAGTGAGAGTCAGTTTGTGTGGAACTGTACTCAGTGAGAGTCAATGTGTGTGGAAATGTACCCCAGTGACAGTCAGTATGTGTGGGACCCGTATCCCAGCGAGAATCAGAGTGTGTGGGACCTGTACCCCAGTGAGAGTCAGTGTGTGTGGAACCCATAGCACAGTGTGAGTCAGAGTGTGTGGGACCCGTATCCCAGTGAGAGTCATTGTGTGTGGAACCCGTACCCCAGTGAGAGTCAGTGTGCGTAGAACTCGTAACCCAGTGAGAGTCAGTGTTTGCGGGACCCGTACCACAGTGAGAGTCAATGTGTGTGGGACCCGTACCCCAGTGATAGTCAGTTTGTGTGGAACTGTACTCAGTGAGAGTCAATGTGTGTGGAAATGTAGCCCAGTGACAGTCAGAATGTGTGGGACCCGTATCCCAGCGAGAATCAGAGTGTGTGGGACCTGTACCCCAGTGAGAGTCAGTGTGTGTGGAAACTGTATCCCAGTGAAAGTCAGTGTGTCTGGGTCCCATACCCCAGTAAGAATCATTGTGTCTGGGACCCATACCCCAGTGAGAGTCAGTGTGTGTGGGACCCATACCCCAGTGAGAGTCAGTGTGTGTGGGACCCGTACCCCAGTGAGAGTCAGTGTGTGTGGAATCTGTAACCCAATGAGATTCAGTTTGTGTGGAACTGTACCCCAGTGAGAGTCGGTTTGTGTGTGGAACTATACCCCAGTGAGAGTCAGTTTGTGTGGGACCCGCATCCCAGTGAGAGTGAGAGTTTTTGGAAAATGTATCCCAGTGAAAGTCAGTGTGTCTGGGACCCATACCTCAGTAAGAGTCATTGTGTCTGGGCCCCATACCCCAGTGAGAGTCAGTGTGTGGGACCCGTACCCCAGTGAGAGTCAGTGGGTGTGGGACCTGTACCCCAGTGAGAGTCAGTGTGTGTGTGACCCGTACCCCAGTGAGAGTCAGTCTGTGTGGGACCCGTATCCCAGTGAGAGTCAGTGTGTGTGGAAACTGTATCCCAGTGCAAGTCAGTGTGTCTGGAACCCATACCCCAGTGAGAGTCATTGTGTCTGGGACCCATACCCCTGTGAGAGTCAGTGTGTGTGGGACCCATACCCCAGTGAGAGTCAGTGTGTGTGGGACCTGTACCCCATTGAGAGTCAGTGTGTGTGGAACCCATAGCACAGTGTGTGTCAGTGTGTGTGGGACCCGTATCCCAGTGAGAGTCAGTGTGTGTGGAACTGTACTCAGTGAGAGTCAATGTGTGTGGAACTGTACCCCAGTGACAGTCAGCATGTGTGGGACCCGTATCCCAGCGAGAGTCAGAGTGTGTGGGACCTGTACCCCAGTGAGAGTCAGTGTGTGTGGAACCCATGCCACAGTGTGAGTCAGTGTGTGTGGGACCCGTATCCCAGTGAGAGTCAGTGTGTGTGGAACTGTACTCAGTGGGAGTCAATGTGTGTGGAACTGTACCCCAGTGACAGTCAGTATGTGTGGGACCCATATCCCAGCGAGAGTCAGAGTGTGTGGGACCTGTACCCCAGTGAGAGTCAGTGTGTGTGGAACCCATGCCACAGTGTGAGTCAGTGTGTGTGGGACCCGTATCCCAGTGAGAGTCAGTGTGTGTGGAACTGTACTCAGTGGGAGTCAATGTGTGTGGAACTGTACCCCAGTGACAGTCAGTATGTGTGGGACCCGTATCCCAGCGAGAGTCAGAGTGTGTGGGACCTGTACCCCAGTGAGAGTCAGTGTGTGTGGAACCCGTACCCCAGTGAGAGTCAGTGTGCGTAGAACTCGTAACCCAGTGAGAGTCAGTGTTTGCGGGACCCGTACCACAGTGAGAGTCAATGTGTGTGGGACCTGTACCCCAGTGAGAGTCAGTTTGTGTGGAACTGTACTCAGTGAGAGTCAATGTGTGTGGAAATGTAGCCCAGTGACAGTCAGAATGTGTGGGACCCGTATCCCAGCGAGAATCAGAGTGTGTGGGACCTGTACCCCAGTGAGAGTCAGTGTGTGTGGAAACTGTATCCCAGTGAAAGTCAGTGTGTCTGGGTCCCATACCCCAGTAAGAGTCATTGTGTCTGGGACCCATACCCCAGTGAGAGTCAGTGTGTGTGGGACCCATACCCCAGTGAGAGTCAGTGTGTGTGGGACCCGTACCTCAGTGAGAGTCAGTGTGTGTGGAATCTGTACCCCAATGAGAGTCAGTTTGTGTGGAACTGTACCCCAGTGAGACTCAGTGTGTGTGGAACTATACCCCAGCGAGCGTCAGTGTGCGTACAAACTCGTAACCCAGTGAGAGTCAGTGTTTGCGGGACCCGTACCACACTGAGAGTCAATGTGTGTGGGACCCGTACCCCAGTGAGAGTCAGTTTGTGGGACACATACCCCAGTGAGAGCCATTGTGCGTGTGACCCGTACCCCAGTGAGAGTCAGTGTGTGGGACCCGTACCCCAGTGAGAGTCAGTGTGTGGGACATGTACCCCAGTGAGAGTCAGTGTGTGGGACACGTACCCCAGTGAGAGTCAGTGTGTGGGACAAATACCCCAGTGAGAGTCAGTGTGTGTGGGACCTTTACCTCAGTGAGAGTCAGTGTGTGTGGGACCCGTACCCCAGTGAGAGTCAGTGTGTGGGAAACGTACCTCAGTGAGAGACAGTGTGTGAGACACATACCCCAGTGAGAGTCAATGTGTGGGACACGTACCCCAGCGAGAGTCAGTGTTTGGGACCCATACCCGAGTAAGAGTCAGTGTGTGGAACACGTAACCCAGCGAGAGTCAGTGTTTGGGACCCATACCCCAGTGAAAGTCAGTGTGTTGGACCCGTACCCCAGTGAAAGTCTGTGCATGTTGGACCCGTACACCAGTGAGAGTCTGTGAGTGTGGGACCCATACCCCAGTGAGAGTCAGTGTGTGTGGGACCCATACCCCAGTGAGAGTCAGTATGTGGGACCCGTACCCCAGGGAGAGTCAGTGTGTAGGGACCTGTACCCCAGTGAGAGTCAGTGTGTGTGGGACCCGTACCCCATTGAGAGTCAGTGTGTGTGGAACCCGTACCCCAGTGAGAGTCAGTGTGCGTAGAACTCGTGACCCAGTGAGAGTCAGTGTTTGCGGGACCCGTACCACAGTGAGAGTCAATGTGTGTGGGACCCGTACTCCAGTGAGAGTCAGTTTGTGTGGAACTGTACTCAGTGAGAGTCAATGTGTGTGGAAATGTACCCCAGTGACAGTCAGTATGTGTGGGACCCGTATCCCAGCGAGAATCAGAGTGTGTGGGACCTGTACCCCAGTGAGAGTCAGTGTGTGTGGAAACTGTATCCCAGTGAAAGTCAGTGTGTCTGGGTCCCATACCCCAGTAAGAGTCATTGTGTCTGGGACCCATACCCCAGTGAGAGTCAGTGTGTGTGGGACCCATACCCCAGTGAGAGTCGGTGTGTGTGGGACCCGTACCCCAGTGAGAGTCAGTGTGTGTGGAATCTGTAACCCAATGAGAGTCAGTTTGTGTGGAACTGTACCCCAGTGAGAGTCGGTTTGTGTGGGGAACTATACCCCAGTGAGAGTCAGTTTGTGTGGGACCTGTACCCCAGTGAGAGTCAGTGTGTGTGGGACCCGTACCCCAGTGAGAGTCAGTCTGTGTGGGACCCGTATCCCAGTGAGAGTCAGTGTGTGTGGAAACTGTATCCCAGTGAAAGTCAGTGTGTCTGGAACCCATACCCCAGTGAGAGTCATTGTGTCTGGGACCCATACCCCTGTGAGAGTCAGAGTGTGTGGGACCTGTACCCCAGTGAGAGTCAGTGTGTGTCGAACCCATAGCACAGTGTGCGTCAGTGTGTGTGGGACCCGTATCCCAGTGAGAGTCAGTGTGTGTGGAACTGTACTCAGTGAGAGTCAATGTGTGTGGAACTGTACCCCAGTGACAGTCAGCATGTGTGGGACCCATATCCCAGCGAGAGTCAAAGTGTGTGGGACCTGTACCCCAGTGAGAGTCAGTTTGTCTTGGACCCATACCCCAGTAAGAGTCATTGTGTCTGGGACCCATACCCCAGCGAGAGTCAGAGTGTGTGGGACCTGTACCCCAGTGAGAGTCAGTGTGTGTGGAACCCGTACCCCAGTGAGAGTCAGTGTGCGTAGAACTCGTAACCCAGTGAGAGTCAGTGTTTGCGGGACCCGTAACACAGTGAGAGTCAATGTGTGTGGGACCCGTACCCCAATGAGAGTCAGTTTGTGTGGTACTGTACTCAGTGAGAGTCAATGTGTGTGGAAATGTACCACAGTGACAGTCAGTATGTGTGGGACCCGTATCCCAGCGAGAATCAGAGTGTGTGGGACCTGTACCCCAGTGAGAGTCAGTGTGTGTCGAACCCATAGCACAGTGTGAGTCAGTGTGTGTGGGACCCATATCCCAGTGAGAGTCAGTGTGTGTGGAACTGTACTCAGTGAGAGTCAATGTGTGTGGAACTGTACCCCAGTGACAGTCAGTATGTGTGGGACCCGTATCCCAGCGAGAGTCAGAGTGTGTGGGACCTGTACCCCAGTGAGAGTCAGTGTGTGTGGAACCCATAGCACAGTGTGAGTCAGTGTGTGTGGGACCCGTACCCCAGTGAGAGTCAGTGTGTGTGGAAACTGTATCCCAGTGAAAGTCAGTGTGTCTGGGTCCCATACCCCAGTAAGAGTCATTGTGTCTGGGACCCATACCCCAGTGAGAGTCAGTGTGTGTGGGACACATACCCCAGTGAGAGTCAGTGTGTGTGGGACCCGTACCCCAGTGAGAGTCAGTGTGTGTGGAATCTGTAACCCAATGAGAGTCAGTTTGTGTGGAACTGTACCCCAGTGAGAGTCGGTTTGTGTGTGGAACTATACCCCAGTGAGAGTCAGAGTGTGTGGAAAATGTATCCCAGTGAAAGTCAGTGTGTCTGGGACCCATACCTCAGTAAGAGTCATTGTGTCTGGGACCCATACCCCAGTGAGAGTCAGTGTGTGGGACCCGTACCCCAGTGAGAGTCAGTGGGTGTGGGACCTGTACCCCAGTGAGAGTCAGTGTGTGTGGGACCCGTACCCCAGTGAGAGTCAGTCTGTGTGGGACCCGTATCCCAGTGAGAGTCAGTGTGTGTGGAAACTGTATCCCAGTGAAAGTCAGTGTGTCTGGAACCCATACCCCAGTGAGAGTCATTGTGTCTGGGACCCATACCCCTGTGAGAGTCAGAGTGTGTGGGACCTGTACCCCATTGAGAGTCAGTGTGTGTGGAACCCATAGCACAGTGTGCGTCAGTGTGTGTGGGACCCGTATCCCAGTGAGAGTCAGTGTGTGTGGAACTGTACTCAGTGAGAGTCAATGTGTGTGGAACTGTACCCCAGTGACAGTCAGCATGTGTGGGACCCGTATCCCAGCGAGAGTCAGAGAGTGTGGGACCTGTACCCCAGTGAGAGTCAGTGTGTGTGGAACCCGTACCCCAGTGAGAGTCAGTGTGCGTAGAACTCGTAACCCAGTGAGAGTCAGTGTTTGCGGGACCCGTACCACAGTGAGAGTCAATGTGTGTGGGACCCGTACCCCAGTGAGAGACAGTTTGTGTGGAACTGTACTCAGTGAGAGTCAATGTGTGTGGAAATGTAGCCCAGTGACAGTCAGAATGTGTGGGACCCGTATCCCAGCGAGAATCAGAGTGTGTGGGACCTGTACCCCAGTGAGAGTCAGTGTGTGTGGAAACTGTATCCCAGTGAAAGTCAGTGTGTCTGGGTCCCATACCCCAGTAAGAGTCATTGTGTCTGGGACCCATACCCCAGTGAGAGTCAGTGTGTGTGGGACCCATACCCCAGTGAGAGTCAGTGTGTGTGGGACCCATACCTCAGTGAGAGTCAGTGTGTGTGGAATCTGTACCCCAATGAGAGTCAGTTTGTGTGGAACTGTACCCCAGTGAGACTCAGTGTGTGTGGAACTATACCCCAGCGAGCGTCAGTGTGCGTAGAACTCGTAACCCAGTGAGAGTCAGTGTTTGCGGGACCCGTACCACAGTGAGAGTCAATGTGTGTGGGACCCGTACCCCAGTGAGAGTTAGTTTGTGGGACACATACCCCAGTGAGAGCCATTGTGTGTGTGACCAGTACCCCAGTGAGAGTCAGTGTGTGGGAACCGTACCCCAGTGAGAGTCAGTGTGTGGGACCCGTATCCCAGCGAGAGTCAGAGTGTGTGGGACCTCTACCCCAGTGAGAGTCAGTGTGTGTGGAACCCATGCCACAGTGTGAGTCAGTGTGTGTGGGACCCGTATCCCAGTGAGAGTCAGTGTGTGTGGAACTGTACTCAGTGAGAGTCAATGTGTGTGGAACTGTACCCCAGTGACAGTCAGTATGTGTGGGACCCGTATCCCAGCGAGAGTCAGAGTGTGTGGGACCTGTACCCCAGTGAGAGTCAGTGTGTGTGGAACCCGTACCCCAGTGAGAGTCAGTGTGCGTAGAACTCGTAACCCAGTGAGAGTCAGTGTTTGCGGGACCCGTACCACAGTGAGAGTCAATGTGTGTGGGACCCGTACCCCAGTGAGAGACAGTTTGTGTGGAACTGTACTCAGTGAGAGTCAATGTGTGTGGAAATGTAGCCCAGTGACAGTCAGAATGTGTGGGACCCGTATCCCAGAGAGAATCAGAGTGTGTGGGACCTGTACCCCAGTGAGAGTCAGTGTGTGTGGAAACTGTATCCCAGTGAAAGTCAGTGTGTCTGGGTCCCATACCCCAGTAAGAGTCATTGTGTCTGGGACCCATACCCCAGTGAGAGTCAGTGTGTGTGGGACCCATACCCCAGTGAGAGTCAGTGTGTGTGGGACCCGTACCTCAGTGAGAGTCAGTGTGTGTGGAATCTGTACCCCAATGAGAGTCAGTTTGTGTGGAACTGTACCCCAGTGAGACTCAGTGTGTGTGGAACTATACCCCAGCGAGCGTCAGTGTGCGTAGAACTCGTAACCCAGTGAGAGTCAGTGTTTGCGGGACCCATACCCCAGTGAGAGTCAGTGTGTGTGGGACCCATACCCCAGTGAGAGTCGGTGTGTGTGGGACCCGTACCCCAGTGAGAGTCAGTGTGTGTGGAATCTGTAACCCAATGAGAGTCAGTTTGTGTGGAACTGTACCCCAGTGAGAGTCGGTTTGTGTGTGGAACTATACCCCAGTGAGAGTCAGAGTGTGTGGAAAATGTATCCCAGTGAAAGTCAGTGTGTCTGGGACCCATACCTCAGTAAGAGTCATTGTGTCTGGGACCCATACCCCAGTGAGAGTCAGTGTGTGGGACCCGTACCCCAGTGAGAGTCAGTGGGTGTGGGACCTGTACCCCAGTGAGAGTCAGTGTGTGTGGGACCCGTACCCCAGTGAGAGTCAGTCTGTGTGGGACCCGTATCCCAGTGAGAGTCAGTGTGTGTGGAAACTGTATCCCAGTGAAAGTCAGTGTGTCTGGAACCCATACCCCAGTGAGAGTCATTGTGTCTGGGACCCATACCCCTGTGAGAGTCAGAGTGTGTGGGACCTGTACCCCATTGAGAGTCAGTGTGTGTGGAACCCATAGCACAGTGTGCGTCAGTGTGTGTGGGACCCGTATCCCAGTGAGAGTCAGTGTGTGTGGAACTGTACTCAGTGAGAGTCAATGTGTGTGGAACTGTACCCCAGTGACAGTCAGCATGTGTGGGACCCGTATCCCAGCGAGAGTCAGAGAGTGTGGGACCTGTACCCCAGTGAGAGTCAGTGTGTGTGGAACCCGTACCCCAGTGAGAGTCAGTGTGCGTAGAACTCGTAACCCAGTGAGAGTCAGTGTTTGCGGGACCCGTACCACAGTGAGAGTCAATGTGTGTGGGACCCGTACCCCAGTGAGAGACAGTTTGTGTGGAACTGTACTCAGTGAGAGTCAATGTGTGTGGAAATGTAGCCCAGTGACAGTCAGAATGTGTGGGACCCGTATCCCAGCGAGAATCAGAGTGTGTGGGACCTGTACCCCAGTGAGAGTCAGTGTGTGTGGAAACTGTATCCCAGTGAAAGTCAGTGTGTCTGGGTCCCATACCCCAGTAAGAGTCATTGTGTCTGGGACCCATACCCCAGTGAGAGTCAGTGTGTGTGGGACCCATACCCCAGTGAGAGTCAGTGTGTGTGGGACCCGTACCTCAGTGAGAGTCAGTGTGTGTGGAATCTGTACCCCAATGAGAGTCAGTTTGTGTGGAACTGTACCCCAGTGAGACTCAGTGTGTGTGGAACTATACCCCAGCGAGCGTCAGTGTGCGTAGAACTCGTAACCCAGTGAGAGTCAGTGTTTGCGGGACCCGTACCACAGTGAGAGTCAATGTGTGTGGGACCCGTACCCCAGTGAGAGTCAGTTTGTGGGACACATACCCCAGTGAGAGCCATTGTGTGTGTGACCCGTACCCCAGTGAGAGTCAGTGTGTGGGACCCGTACCCCAGTGAGAGTCAGTGTGTGGGACCCGTATCCCAGTGAGAGTCAGAGTGTGTGGAACTGTACTCAGTGAGAGTCAATGTGTGTGGAACTGTACCCCAGTGACAGTCAGTATGTGTGGGACCCGTATCCCAGCGAGAGTCAGATTGTGTGGGACCTGTACCCCAGTGAGAGTCAGTGTGTGTGGAACCCGTACCCCAGTGAGAGTCAGTGTGCGTAGAACTCGTAACCCAGTGAGAGTCAGTGTTTGCGGGACCCGTACCACAGTGAGAGTCAATGTGTGTGGGACCCGTACCCCAGTGAGAGACAGTTTGTGTGGAACTGTACTCAGTGAGAGTCAATGTGTGTGGAAATGTAGCCCAGTGACAGTCAGAATGTGTGGGACCCGTGTCCCAGAGAGAATCAGAGTGTGTGGGACCTGTACCCCAGTGAGAGTCAGTGTGTGTGGAAACTGTATCCCAGTGAAAGTCAGTGTGTCTGGGTCCCATACCCCAGTAAGAGTCATTGTGTCTGGGACCCATACCCCAGTGAGAGTCAGTGTGTGTGGGACCCGTACCTCAGTGAGAGTCAGTGTGTGTGGAATCTGTACCCCAATGAGAGTCAGTTTGTGTGGAACTGTACCCCAGTGAGACTCAGTGTGTGTGGAACTATACCCCAGCGAGCGTCAGTGTGCGTAGAACTCGTAACCCAGTGAGAGTCAGTGTTTGCGGGACCCGTACCACAGTGAGAGTCAATGTGTGTGGGACCCGTACCCCAGTGAGAGTCAGTGTGTCTAGGAGCAATACCCCAGTGAGAGTCAGTGTGTGTGGGACCCGTACCCCAGTGAGAGTCAGTGTGTGTGGAACCCATACCACAGTGTGAGTCAGTGTCTGGGGGACCCGTATCCCAGTGAGAGTCAGTGTGTGTGCAACTGTACTCAATGAGAGTCAATGTGTGTGGAACTGTACCCCAGTGACAGTCAGTATGTGTGGGACCCGTATCCCAGCGAGAGTCAGAGTGTGTGGGACCCGTACCCCAGTGAGAGTCAGTTTGTGGGACACACACCCCAGTGAGAGCCATTGTGTGTGTGACCCGTACCCCAGTGAGAGTCAGTGTGTGGGACCCGTACCCCAGTGAGAGTCAGTGTGTGGGACACGTACCCCAGTGAGAGTCAGTGTGTGGGACACGTACCCCAGTGAGAGTCAGTGTGTGGGACAAATACCCCAGTGAGAGTCAGTGTGTGTGGGACCTTTACCTCAGTGAGAGTCAGTGTGTGTGGGACCCGTACCCCAGTGAGAGTCAGTGTGTGGGAAACGTACCTCAGTGAGAGACAGTGTGTGAGACACATACCCCAGTGAGAGTCAATGTGTGGGACACGTACCCCAGCGAGAGTCAGTGTTTGGGACCCATACCCCAGTGAGAGTCAGTGTCTGGAACACGTAACCCAGCGAAAGTCAGTGTTTGGGACCCATACCCCAGTGAAAGTCAGTGTGTTGGCCCCGTACCCCAGTGAAAGTCTGTGTATGTTGGACCCGTACACCAGTGAGAGTCTGTGAGTGTGGGACCCATACCCCAGTGAGAGTCAGTGTGTGTGGGACCCATACCCCAGTGAGAGTCAGTATGTGGGACCCGTACCCCAGGGAGAGTCAGTGTGTAGGGGACCTGTACCCCAGTGAGAGTCAGTGTGTCTGGGACCCATACCCCAGTGAGAGTCAGTGTGTGTGGGACCCATACCCCAGTGAGAGTCGGTGTGTGTGGGACCCGTACCCCAGTGAGAGTCAGTGTGTGTGGAATCTGTAACCCAATGAGAGTCAGTTTGTGTGGAACTGTACCCCAGTGAGAGTCGGTTTGTGTGTGGAACTATACCCCAGTGAGAGTCAGTTTGTGTGGGACCTGTACCCCAGTGAGAGTCAGTGTGTGTGGGACCCGTACCCCAGTGAGAGTCAGTCTTTGTGGGACCCGTATCCCAGTGAGAGTCAGTGTGTGTGGAAACTGTATCCCAGTGAAAGTCAGTGTGTCTGGAACCCATACCCCAGTGAGAGTCATTGTGTCTGGGACCCATACCCCTGTGAGAGTCAGAGTGTGTGGGACCTGTACCCCAGTGAGAGTCAGTGTGTGTGGAACCCATAGCACAGTGTGTGTCAGTGTGTGTGGGACCCGTATCCCAGTGAGAGTCAGTGTGTGTGGAACTGTACTCAGTGAGAGTCAATGTGTGTGGAACTGTACCCCAGTGACAGTCAGTATGTGTGGGACCCGTATCCCAGCGAGAGTCAGAGTGTGTGGGACCTGTACCCCAGTGAGAGTCAGTGTGTGTGGAACCCATAGCACAGTGAGAGTCAGTGTGTGTGGAACTGTACTCAGTGAGAGTCAATGTGTGTGGAACTGTACCCCAGTGACAGTCAGTATGTGTGGGACCCGTATCCCAGCGAGAGTCAGAGTGTGTGGGACCTGTACCCCAGTGAGAGTCAGTTTGTCTTGGACCCATACACCAGTAAGAGTCATTGTGTCTGGGACCCATACCCCAGTGATAGTCAGTGTGTGTGGGACCCGTACCACAGTGAGAGTCAATGTGTGTGGGACCCGTACCCCAGTGATAGTCAGTTTGTGTGGAACTGTGCTCAGTGAGAGTCAATGTGTGTGGAAATGTAGCCCAGTGACAGTCAGTATGTGTGGGACCCGTATCCCAGCGAGAATCAGAGTGTGTGGGACCTGTACCCCAGTGAGAGTCATTGTGTGTGGAAACTGTATCCCAGTGAAAGTCAGTGTGTCTGGGTCCCATACCCCAGTAAGAGTCATTGTGTCTGGGACCCATACCCCAGTGAGAGTCAGTGTGTGTGGGACCCATACCCCAGTGAGAGTCAGTGTGTGTGGGACCCGTACCCCAGTGAGAGTCAGTGTGTGTGGAATCTGTAACCCAATGAGAGTCAGTTTGTGTGGAACTGTACCCCAGTGAGAGTCGGTTTGTGTGTGGAACTATACCCCAGTGAGAGTCAGTTTGTGTGGGACACGTATCCCAGTGAGAGTCAGAGTGTGTGGAAAATGTATCCCAGTGAAAGTCAGTGTGTCTGTACCCATACCTCAGTAAGAGTCATTGTGTCTGGGACCCATAGCCCAGTGAGAGTCAGTGTGTGTGGGACCCATACCCCAGTGAGAGTCGGTGTGTGTGGGACCCGTACCCCAGTGAGAGTCAGTGTGTGTGGAATCTGTAACCCAATGAGAGTCAGTTTGTGTGGAACTGTACCCCAGTGAGAGTCGGTTTGTGTGTGGAACTATACCCCAGTGAGAGTCAGTTTGTGTGGGACTTGTACCCCAGTGAGAGTCAGTGTGTGTGGGACCCGTACCCCAGTGAGAGTCAGTCTGTGTGGGACCCGTATCCCAGTGAGAGTCAGTGTGTGTGGAAACTGTATCCCAGTGAAAGTCAGTGTGTCTGGAACCCATACCCGAGTGAGAGTCATTGTGTCTGGGACCCATACCCCTGTGAGAGTCAGAGTGTGTGGGACCTGTACCCCAGTGAAAGTCAGTGTGTGTGGAACCCATAGCACAGTGTGTGTCAGTGTGTGTGGGACCCGTATCCCAGTGAGAGTCAGTGTGTGTGGAACTGTACTCAGTGAGAGTCAATGTGTGTGGAACTGTACCCCAGTGACAGTCAGCATGTGTGGGACCCATATCCCAGCGAGAGTCAGAGTGTGTGGGACCTGTACCCCAGTGAGAGTCAGTGTGTGTGGAACCCGTACCCCAGTGAGAGTCAGTGTGCGTAGAACTCGTAACCCAGTGAGAGTCAGTGTTTGCGGGACCCGTAACACAGTGAGAGTCAATGTGTGTGGGACCCGTACCCCAGTGAGAGTCAGTTTGTGTGGAACTGTACTCAGTGAGAGTCAGTGTGTGTGGAAATGTACCCCAGTGACAGTCAGTATGTGTGGGACCCGTATCCCAGCGAGAATCAGAGTGTGTGGGACCTGTACCCCAGTGAGAGTCAGTGTGTGTGGAACCCATATCACAGTATGAGTCAGTGTGTGTGGGACCCGTATCCCAGTGAGAGTCAGTGTGTGTGGAACTGTACTCAGTGAGAGTCAATGTGTGTGGAAATGTACCCCAGTGACAGTCAGTATGTGTGGGACCCGTATCCCAGCGAGAATCAGAGTGTGTGGGACCTGTACCCCAGTGAGAGTCAGTGTGTGTCGAACCCATAGCACAGTGTGAGTCAGTGTGTGCGGGACCCATATCCCAGTGAGAGTCAGTGTGTGTGGATCTGTACTCAGTGAGAGTCAATGTGTGTGGAGCTGTACCCCAGTGACAGTCAGTATGTGTGGGACCCGTATCCCAGCGAGAGTCAGAGTGTGTGGGACCTGTACCCCAGTGAGAGTCAGGGTGTATGGAACCCATAGCACAGTGTGAGTCAGTGTGTGTGGGACCCGTATCCCAGTGAGAGTCAGTGTGTGTGGAACTGTACTCAGTGAGAGTCAATGTGTGTGGAAATGTAGCCCAGTGACAGTCAGAATGTGTGGGACCCGTATCCCAGCGAGAATCATTTTGTGTGGGACCTGTACCCCAGTGAGAGTCAGAGTGTGTGGGACCTGTACCCCAGTGAGAGTCAGTGTGTGTGGAACCCGTACCCCAGTGAGAGTCAGTGTGCGTAGAACTCGTAACCCAGTGAGAGTCAGTGTTTGCGGGACCCGTACCACAGTGAGAGTCAATGTGTGTGGGACCCGTACCCCAGTGAGAGACAGTTTGTGTGGAACTGTACTCAGTGAGAGTCAATGTGTGTGGAAATGTAGCCCAGTGACAGTCAGAATGTGTGGGACCCGTATCCCAGAGAGAATCAGAGTGTGTGGGACCTGTACCCCAGTGAGAGTCAGTGTGTGTGGAAACTGTATCCCAGTGAAAGTCAGTGTGTCTGGGTCCCATACCCCAGTAAGAGTCATTGTGTCTGGGACCCATACCCCAGTGAGAGTCAGTGTGTGTGGGACCCGTACCTCAGTGAGAGTCAGTGTGTGTGGAATCTGTACCCCAATGAGAGTCAGTTTGTGTGGAACTGTACCCCAGTGAGACTCAGTGTGTGTGGAACTATACCCCAGCGAGCGTCAGTGTGCGTAGAACTCGTAACCCAGTGAGAGTCAGTGTTTGCGGGACCCGTACCACAGTGAGAGTCAATGTGTGTGGGACCCGTACCCCAGTGAGAGTCAGTTTGTGGGACACACACCCCAGTGAGAGCCATTGTGCGTGTGACCCGTACCCCAGTGAGAGTCAGTGTGTGGGACCCGTACCCCAGTGAGAGTCAGTGTGTGGGACACGTACCCCAGTGAGAGTCAGTGTGTGGGACACGTACCCCAGTGAGAGTCAGTGTGTGGGACAAATACCCCAGTGAGAGTCAGTGTGTGTGGGACCTTTACCTCAGTGAGAGTCAGTGTGTGTGGGACCCGTACCCCAGTGAGAGTCAGTGTGTGGGAAACGTACCTCAGTGAGAGACAGTGTGTGAGACACATACCCCAGTGAGAGTCAATGTGTGGGACACGTACCCCAGCGAGAGTCAGTGTTTGGGACCCATACCCCAGTGAGAGTCAGTGTCTGGAACACGTAACCCAGCGAAAGTCAGTGTTTGGGACCCATACCCCAGTGAAAGTCAGTGTGTTGGCCCCGTACCCCAGTGAAAGTCTGTGTATGTTGGACCCGTACACCAGTGAGAGTCTGTGAGTGTGGGACCCATACCCCAGTGAGAGTCAGTGTGTGTGGGACCCATACCCCAGTGAGAGTCAGTATGTGGGACCCGTACCCCAGGGAGAGTCAGTGTGTAGGGGACCTGTACCCCAGTGAGAGTCAGTGTGTGTGGGACCCGTACCCCATTGAGAGTCAGTGTGTGTGGAACCCGTACCCCAGTGAGAGTCAGTGTGCGTAGAACTCGTAACCCAGTGAGAGTCAGTGTTTGCGGGACCCGTACCACAGTGAGAGTCAATGTGTGTGGGACCCGAACCCCAGTGAGAGTCAGTTTGTGTGGAACTGTACTCAGTGAGAGTCAATGTGTGTGGAAATGTACCCCAGTGACAGTCAGTATGTGTGGGACCCGTATCCCAGCGAGAATCAGAGTGTGTGGGACCTGTACCCCAGTGAGAGTCAGTGTGTGTGGAAACTGTATCCCAGTGAAAGTCAGTGTGTCTGGGTCCCATACCCCAGTAAGCGTCATTGTGTCTGGGACCCATACCCCAGTGAGAGTCAGTGTGTGTGGGACCCATACCCCAGTGAGAGTCGGTGTGTGTGGGACCCGTACCCCAGTGAGAGTCAGTGTGTGTGGAATCTGTAACCCAATGAGAGTCAGTTTGTGTGGAACTGTACCCCAGTGAGAGTCGGTTTGTGTGTGGAACTATACCCCAGTGAGAGTCAGTTTGTGTGGGACCTGTACCCCAGTGAGAGTCAGTGTGTGTGGGACCCGTACCCCAGTGAGAGTCAGTCTTTGTGGGACCCGTATCCCAGTGAGAGTCAGTGTGTGTGGAAACTGTATCCCAGTGAAAGTCAGTGTGTCTGGAACCCATACCCCAGTGAGAGTCATTGTGTCTGGGACCCATACCCCTGTGAGAGTCAGAGTGTGTGGGACCTGTACCCCAGTGAGAGTCAGTGTGTGTGGAACCCATAGCACAGTGTGTGTCAGTGTGTGTGGGACCCGTATCCCAGTGAGAGTCAGTGTGTGTGGAACTGTACTCAGTGAGAGTCAATGTGTGTGGAACTGTACCCCAGTGACAGTCAGTATGTGTGGGACCCGTATCCCAGCGAGAGTCAGAGTGTGTGGGACCTGTACCCCAGTGAGAGTCAGTGTGTGTGGAACCCATAGCACAGTGTGAGTCAGTGTGTGTGGGACCCGTATCCCAGTGAGAGTCAGTGTGTGTGGAACTGTACTCAGTGAGAGTCAATGTGTGTGGAACTGTACCCCAGTGACAGTCAGTATGTGTGGGACCCGTATCCCAGCGAGAGTCAGAGTGTGTGGGACCTGTACCCCAGTGAGAGTCAGTTTGTCTTGGACCCATACACCAGTAAGAGTCATTGTGTCTGGGACCCATACCCCAGTGATAGTCAGTGTGTGTGGGACCCGTACCACAGTGAGAGTCAATGTGTGTGGGACCCGTACCCCAGTGATAGTCAGTTTGTGTGGAACTGTGCTCAGTGAGAGTCAATGTGTGTGGAAATGTAGCCCAGTGACAGTCAGTATGTGTGGGACCCGTATCCCAGCGAGAATCAGAGTGTGTGGGACCTGTACCCCAGTGAGAGTCAGTGTGTGTGGAAACTGTATCCCAGTGAAAGTCAGTGTGTCTGGGTCCCATACCCCAGTAAGAGTCATTGTGTCTGGGACCCATACCCCAGTGAGAGTCAGTGTGTGTGGGACCCATACCCCAGTGAGAGTCAGTGTGTGTGGGACCCGTACCCCAGTGAGAGTCAGTGTGTGTGGAATCTGTAACCCAATGAGAGTCAGTTTGTGTGGAACTGTACCCCAGTGAGAGTCGGTTTGTGTGTGGAACTATACCCCAGTGAGAGTCAGTTTGTGTGGGACCCGTATCCCAGTGAGAGTCAGAGTGTGTGGAAAATGTATCCCAGTGAAAGTCAGTGTGTCTGTACCCATACCTCAGTAAGAGTCATTGTGTCTGGGACCCATAGCCCAGTGAGAGTCAGTGTGTGTGGGACCCATACCCCATTGAGAGTCGGTGTGTGTGGGACCCGTACCCCAGTGAGAGTCAGTGTGTGTGGAATCTGTAACCCAATGAGAGTCAGTTTGTGTGGAACTGTACCCCAGTGAGAGTCGGTTTGTGTGTGGAACTATACCCCAGTGAGAGTCAGTTTGTGTGGGACTTGTACCCCAGTGAGAGTCAGTGTGTGTGGGACCCGTACCCCAGTGAGAGTCAGTCTGTGTGGGACCCGTATCCCAGTGAGAGTCAGTGTGTGTGGAAACTGTATCCCAGTGAAAGTCAGTGTGTCTGGAACCCATACCCGAGTGAGAGTCATTGTGTCTGGGACCCATACCCCTGTGAGAGTCAGAGTGTGTGGGACCTGTACCCCAGTGAAAGTCAGTGTGTGTGGAACCCATAGCACAGTGTGTGTCAGTGTGTGTGGGACCCGTATCCCAGTGAGAGTCAGTGTGTGTGGAACTGTACTCAGTGAGAGTCAATGTGTGTGGAACTGTACCCCAGAGACAGTCAGCATGTGTGGGACCCATATCCCAGCGAGAGTCAGAGTGTGTGGGACCTGTACCCCAGTGAGAGTCAGTGTGTGTGGAACCCGTACCCCAGTGAGAGTCAGTGTGCGTAGAACTCGTAACCCAGTGAGAGTCAGTGTTTGCGGGACCCGTAACACAGTGAGAGTCAATGTGTGTGGGACCCGTACCCCAGTGAGAGTCAGTTTGTGTGGAACTGTACTCAGTGAGAGTCAATGTGTGTGGAAATGTACCCCAGTGACAGTCAGTATGTGTGGGACCCGTATCCCAGCGAGAATCAGAGTGTGTGGGACCTGTACCCCAGTGAGAGTCAGTGTGTGTGGAACCCATATCACAGTGTGAGTCAGTGTGTGTGGGACCCGTATCCCAGTGAGAGTCAGTGTGTGTGGAACTGTACTCAGTGAGAGTCAATGTGTGTGGAAATGTACCCCAGTGACAGTCAGTATGTGTGGGACCCGTATCCCAGCGAGAATCAGAGTGTGTGGGACCTGTACCCCAGTGAGAGTCAGTGTGTGTCGAACCCATAGCACAGTGTGAGTCAGTGTGTGCGGGACCCATATCCCAGTGAGAGTCAGTGTGTGTGGATCTGTACTCAGTGAGAGTCAATGTGTGTGGAGCTGTACCCCAGTGACAGTCAGTATGTGTGGGACCCGTATCCCAGCGAGAGTCAGAGTGTGTGGGACCTGTACCCCAGTGAGAGTCAGGGTGTATGGAACCCATAGCACAGTGTGAGTCAGTGTGTGTGGGACCCGTATCCCAGTGAGAGTCAGTGTGTGTGGAACTGTACTCAGTGAGAGTCAATGTGTGTGGAAATGTAGCCCAGTGACAGTCAGAATGTGTGGGACCCGTATCCCAGCGAGAATCATTTTGTGTGGGACCTGTACCCCAGTGAGAGTCAGTGTGTGTGGAAACTGTATCCCAGTGAAAGTCTGTGTGTCTGGGTCCCATACCCCAGTAAGAGTCATTGTGTCTGGGACCCATACCCCAGTGAGAGTCAGTGTGTGTGGGACCCATACCCCAGTGAGAGTCAGTGTGTGTGGGACCCGTACCCCAGTGAGAGTCAGTGTGTGTGGAATCTGTAACCCAATGAGAGTCAGTTTGTGTGGAACTGTAACCCAGTGAGAGTCGGTTTGTGTGTGGAACTATACCCCAGTGAGAGTCAGTTTGTGTGGGACCCGTATCCCAGTGAGAGTCAGAGTTTTTGGAAAATGTATCCCAGTGAAAGTCAGTGTGTCTGGGACCCATACCTCAGGAAGAGTCATTGTGTCTGGGACCCATACCCCAGTGAGAGTCAGTGTGTGGGACCTGTACCCCAGTGAGAGTCAGTGTGTGTGGGACCCGTACCCCAGTGAGAGTCAGTCTGTGTGGGACCCGTATCCCAGTGAGACTCAGTGTGTGTGGAAACTGTATCCCAGTGCAAGTCAGTGTGTCTGGAACCCATACCCCAGTGAGAGTCAGTGTGTGTTAAATCCATATCCCAGCGAGAGTCAGTTTTTGTGGGACCTGTACCCCGTTGAGAGTCAGTGTGTTGGACCCGTACCCCAGTGAGAGTCAGTGTGTGTGGGACCTGTACCCCAGTGAGAGTCAGTGTGTGGGACACGTACCCCAGTGAGAGTCAGTGTGTGGGACACGTATCCCATTGACAGTCAGTGTGTGGTACCCATACCCCAGTGCGAGTCAGTGTGTTGGACCCGTACCCCATTGAGAGTCTGGGTGTGTGGGAACCGTACCCCAGTGAGAGTCAGTGTGTGTGGAACTCGTACACCAAAGTGTCAGTGTTTGTTGAACCCGTACTCCATTGAGACTTAGTGTGCGTGGAACTGTACCCCAGTGAGAGTCAGTTTGTGTGGGTCCCGTATCCCAGTGAGAGTTAGTGTGATGGGACCCGTGCCCCATTGAGATTCAGTGTGTGTGTGGGACCTGTACCCCAGTGAGAGTCAGTGTGTGTGGGACCCATACCCCTGTGAGAGTCAGTTTTTGAGGGACCTGTACCCCAGTGAGAGTCAGTGTGTGTTAAATCCGTATGCAGGCGAGAATCAGTGTTTGTGAGACCCGTACCCCATTGAGAGTCATTGTGTGGGACCTGTACCCCAGTGAGAGTCAGTGCGTGTGGTACCTGTACCCCAGTGAGAGTCAGTGTGTGTGGGACCCATACCCCAGTGAGAATCAGTGTGTGTGGGACCCGTACCCCAGTGAGAGTCAGTGTGTGGGACCCGTACCCCAGTGAGAGTCAGTGTGTTGGACCCATACCCCAGTGAGAGTCAGTGTGTGGGACCCATACCCCAGTGAGAGTCACTGTGTTGGACCCGTACCCCAGTGAGAGTCTGTGTGTGTGGGACCTCTACCCCAGTGAGCGTCTGTGTGTGTGGGACCCATATCCCAGTGAGAGTCAATGTGTGTGGGACCCATACCCCAGTGAGAGTCAGTGTGTGGGCCCCTTCCTCAGCGAGATTCAGTGTGTGTGGGACCTGTACGCCAGTGAAAGTCAGTGTGTGTGGGACCCGTACCCGAGTGAGACTCAGTGTGTGTGGGACGCGTACCCCAGTGAGAGTCAGTGTGTCTGGAATCTGTACCCCAATGAGAGTCAGTTTGTGTGTAACTGTGCCCCAGTGAAAGTCGGTGTGTGTTTGGAACTACACCCCAGTGAAAGTCACTTTGTGTGGGACCCGTATCTCAGTGAGAGTCAGAGAGTGTGGGAACTGTATCCCAGTGAGAGTCAGTGTGTGTGGAAACTGTATCCCAGTGAAAGTTAGTGTGTCTGGGACCCATACCCCAGTGAGGGGCTGTGTGTGTGGGACCCATACCCCAGTGAGAGTCAGTTTGTATGGAACTATACCCCAGTGAGAGTCAGTGTGCGTAGAGCTCGTAACCCAGTGAGAGTCAGTGTTTGCGGGACCCGTACCACAGTGAGAGACAATGTGTGTGGGACCCGTACCCCAGTGAGAATCAGTGTGTGTGGGACCCATACCCCAGTGAGAGTCAGTGTGTGGGGGACCCGTACCCCAGTGAGAGTCAGTGTGTGTGGAATCTGTAACCCAATGAGAGTCAGTTTGTGTGGAACTGTACCCCAGTGAGAGTCGGTTTGTGTGTGGAACTATACCCCAGTGAGAGTCAGTTTGTGTGGGACCCGTATCCCAGTGAGAGTCAGAGTGTGTGGAAAATGTATCCCAGTGAAAGTCAGTGTGTCTGGGACCCATACCTCAGTAAGAGTCATTGTGTCTGGGACCCATACCCCAGTGAGAGTCAATGTGTGTGGGACCCATACCCCAGTGAGAGTCGGTGTGTGTGGGACCCGTACCCCAGTGAGAGTCAGTGTGTGTGGAATCTGTAACCCAATGAGAGTCAGTTTGTGTGGAACTGTACCCCAGTGAGAGTCGGTTTGTGTGTGGAACTATACCCCAGTGAGAGTCAGTTTGTGTGGGACTTGTACCCCAGTGAGAGTCAGTGTGTGTGGGACCCGTACCCCAGTGAGAGTCAGTCTGTGTGGGACCCGTATCCCAGTGAGAGTCAGTGTGTGTGGAAACTGTATCCCAGTGAAAGTCAGTGTGTCTGGAACCCATACCCGAGTGAGAGTCATTGTGTCTGGGACCCATACCCCTGTGAGAGTCAGAGTGTGTGGGACCTGTACCCCAGTGAGAGTCAGTGTGTGTGGAACCCATAGCACAGTGTGTGTCAGTGTGTGTGGGACCCGTATCCCAGTGAGAGTCAGTGTGTGTGGAACTGTACTCAGTGAGAGTCAATGTGTGTGGAACTGTACCCCAGTGACAGTCAGCATGTGTGGGACCCATATCCCAGCGAGAGTCAGAGTGTGTGGGACCTGTACCCCAGTGAGAGTCAGTGTGTGTGGAACCCGTACCCCAGTGAGAGTCAGTGTGCGTAGAACTCGTAACCCAGTGAGAGTCAGTGTTTGCGGGACCCGTAACACAGTGAGAGTCAATGTGTGTCGAACCCATAGCACAGTGTGAGTCAGTGTGTGCGGGACCCATATCCCAGTGAGAGTCAGTGTGTGTGGAACTGTACTCAGTGAGAGTCAATGTGTGTGGAACTTTACCCCAGTGACAGTCAGTATGTGTGGGACCCGTATCCCAGCGAGAGTCAGAGTGTGTGGGACCTGTACCCCAGTGAGAGTCAGTGTGTGTGGAACCCATAGCACAGTGTGAGTCAGTGTGTGTGGGACCCGTATCCCAGTGAGAGTCAGTGTGTGTGGAACTGTACTCAGTGAGAGTCAATGTGTGTGGAACTGTACCCCAGTGACAGTCAGTATGTGTGGGACCTGTACCCCAGTGAGAGTCAGTTTGTCTTGGACCCATACACCAGTAAGAGTCATTGTGTATGGGACCCATACCCCAGTGATAGTCAGTGTGTGTGGGACCCGTACCACAGTGAGAGTCAATGTGTGTGGGACCCGTACCCCAGTGATAGTCAGTTTGTGTGGAACTGTACTCAGTGAGAGTCAATGTGTGTGGAAATGTAGCCCAGTGACAGTCAGAATGTGTGGGACCCGTATCCCAGCGAGAATCAGAGTGTGTGGGACCTGTACCCCAGTGAGAGTCAGTGTGTGTGGAAACTGTATCCCAGTGAAAGTCAGTGTGTCTGGGTCCCATACCCCAGTAAGAGTCATTGTGTCTGGGACCCATACCCCAGTGAGAGTCAGTGTGTGTGGGACCCATACCCCAGTGAGAGTCAGTGTGTGTGGGACCCATACCCCAGTGAGAGTCAGTGTGTGTGGAATCTGTAACCCAATGAGAGTCAGTTTGTGTGGAACTGTACCCCAGTGAGAGTCGGTTTGTGTGTGGAACTATACCCCAGTGAGAGTCAGTTTGTGTGGGACCCGTATCCCAGTGAGAGTCAGAGTTTTTGGAAAATGTATCCCAGTGAAAGTCAGTGTGTCTGGGACCCATACCTCAGTAAGAGTCATTGTGTCTGGGACCCATACCCCAGTGAGAGTCAGTGTGTGGGACCCGTACCCCAGTGAGAGTCAGTGGGTGTGGGACCTGTACCCCAGTGAGAATCAGTGTGTGTGGGCCCCGTACCCCAGTGAGAGTCAGTCTGTGTGGGACCCGTATCCCAGTGAGAGTCAGTGTGTGTGGAAACTGTATCCCAGTGCAAGTCAGTGTGTCTGGAACCCATACCCCAGTGAGAGTCAGTGTGTGTGGAATCTGTAACCCAATGAGAGTCAGTTTGTGTGGAACTGTACCCCAGTGAGAGTCGGTTTGTGTGTGGAACTATACCCCAGTGAGAGTCAGTTTGTGTGGGACCCGTATCCCAGTGAGAGTCAGTATGTGTGGAACTGTACTCAGTGAGAGTCAATGTGTGTGGAACTGTACCCCAGTGACAGTCAGCATGTGTTGGACCCATATCCCAGCGAGAGTCAGAGTGTGTGGGACCTGTACCCCAGTAAGATTCAGTTTGTCTTGGACCCATACCCCAGTAAGAGTCATTGTGTCTGGGACCCATACCCCAGCGAGAGTCAGAGTGTGTGGGACCTGTACCCCAGTGAGAGTCAGTGTGTGTGGAACCCGTACCCCAGTGAGAGTCAGTGTGCGTAGAACTCGTAACCCAGTGTGAGTCAGTGTTTGCGGGACCCGTAAGACAGTGAGAGTCAATGTGTGTGGGACCCGTACCCCAGTGAGAGTCAGTTTGTGTGGAACTGTACCCCAGTGAGAGTCGGTTTGTGTGTGGAACTATACCCCAGTGAGAGTCAGTTTGTGTGGGACCCGTATCCCAGTGAGAGTCAGAGTTTTTGGAAAATGTATCCCAGTGAAAGTCAGTGTGTCTGGGACCCATACCTCAGTAAGAGTCATTGTGTCTGGGCCCCATACTCCAGTGAGAGTCAGTGTGTGGGACCCGTACCCCAGTGAGAGTCAGTGGGTGTGGGACCTGTACCCCAGTGAGAGTCAGTGTGTGTGTGACCCGTACCCCAGTGAGAGTCAGTCTGTGTGGGACCCGTATCCCAGTGAGAGTCAGTGTGTGTGGAAACTGTATCCCAGTGCAAGTCAGTGTGTCTGGAACCCATACCCCAGTGAGAGTCATTGTGTCTGGGACCCATACCCCTGTGAGAGTCAGAGTGTGTGGGACCTGTACCCCATTGAGAGTCAGTGTGTGTGGAACCCATAGCACAGTGTGTATCAGTGTTTGTGGGACCCGTATCCCAGTGAGAGTCAGTGTGTGTGGAACTGTACTCAGTGAGAGTCAATGTGTGTGGAACTGTACCCCAGTGACAGTCAGCATGTGTGGGACCCGTATCCCAGCGAGAGTCAGAGTGTGTGGGACCTGTACCCCAGTGAGAGTCAGTGTGTGTGGAACCCATGCCACAGTGTGAGTCAGTGTGTGTGGGACCCGTATCCCAGTGAGAGTCAGTGTGTGTGGAACTGTACTCAGTGAGAGTCAATGTGTGTGGAACTGTACCCCAGTGACAGTCAGTATGTGTGGGACCCGTATCCCAGCGAGAGTCAGAGTGTGTGGGACCTGTACCCCAGTGAGAGTCAGTGTGTGTGGAACCCGTACCCCAGTGAGAGTCAGTGTGCGTAGAACTCGTAACCCAGTGAGAGTCAGTGTTTGCGGGACCCGTACCACAGTGAGAGTCAATGTGTGTGGGACCCGTACCCCAGTGAGAGTCAGTTTGTGTGGAACTGTACTCAGTGAGAGTCAATGTGTGTAGAAATGTAGCCCAGTGACAGTCAGAATGTGTGGGACCCGTATCCCAGCGGGAATCAGAGTGTGTGGGACCTGTACCCCAGTGAGAGTCAGTGTGTGTGGAACCCATAGCACAGTGTGAGTCAGAGTGTGTGGGACCCGTATCCCAGTGAGAGTCAGTGTGTGTGGAACTGTACTCAGTGAGAGTCAATGTGTGTGGAAATGTACCCCAGTGACAGTCAGTATGTGTGGGACCCGTATCCCAGCGAGAATCAGAGTGTGTGGGACCTGTACCCCAGTGAGAGTCAGTGTGTGTCGAACCCATAGCACAGTGTGAGTCAGTGTGTGTGGGACCCATATCCCAGTGAGAGTCAGTGTGTGTGGAACTGTACTCAGTGAGAGTCAATGTGTGTGGAACTGTACCCCAGTGACAGTCAGTATGTGTGGGACCCGTATCCCAGCGAGAGTCAGAGTGTGTGGGAACTGTACCCCAGTGAGAGTCAGTGTGTGTGGAACACATAGCACAGTGTGAGTCAGTGTGTGTGGGACCCGTATCCCAGTGAGAGTCAGTGTGTGTGGAACTGTACTCAGTGAGAGTCAATGTGTGTGGAACTGTACCCCAGTGACAGTCAGTATGTGTGGGACCCGTATCCCAGCGAGAGTCAGAGTGTGTGGGACCTGTACCCCAGTGAGAGTCAGTTTGTCTTGGACCCATACACCAGTAAGAGTCATTGTGTATGGGACCCATACCCCAGTGATAGTCAGTGTGTGTGGGACCCGTACCACAGTGAGAGTCAATGTGTGTGGGACCCGTACCCCAGTGATAGTCAGTTTGTGTGGAACTGTACTCAGTGAGAGTCAATGTGTGTGGAAATGTAGCCCAGTGACAGTCAGAATGTGTGGGACCCGTATCCCAGCGAGAATCAGAGTGTGTGGGACCTGTACCCCAGTGAGAGTCAGTGTGTGTGGAAACTGTATCCCAGTGAAAGTCAGTGTGTCTGGGTCCCATACCCCAGTAAGAGTCATTGTGTCTGGGACCCATACCCCAGTGAGAGTCAGTGTGTGTGGGACCCATACCCCAGTGAGAGTCAGTCTGTGTGGGACCCGTATCCCAGTGAGAGTCAGTGTGTGTGGAAACTGTATCCCAGTGAAAGTCAGTGTGTCTGGAACCCATACCCGAGTGAGAGTCATTGTGTCTGGGACCCATACCCCTGTGAGAGTCAGAGTGTGTGGGACCTGTACCCCAGTGAGAGTCAGTGTGTGTGGAACCCATAGCACAGTGTGTGTCAGTGTGTGTGGGACCCGTATCCCAGTGAGAGTCAGTGTGTGTGGAACTGTACTCAGTGAGAGTCAATGTGTGTGGAACTGTACCCCAGTGACAGTCAGCATGTGTGGGACCCATATCCCAGCGAGAGTCAGAGTGTGTGGGACCTGTACCCCAGTGAGAGTCAGTGTGTGTGGAACCCGTACCCCAGTGAGAGTCAGTGTGCGTAGAACTCGTAACCCAGTGAGAGTCAGTGTTTGCGGGACCCGTAACACAGTGAGAGTCAATGTGTGTGGGACCCGTACCCCAGTGAGAGTCAGTTTGTGTGGAACTGTACTCAGTGAGAGTCAATGTGTGTGGAAATGTACCCCAGTGACAGTCAGTATGTGTGGGACCCATATCCCAGCGAGAATCAGAGTGTGTGGGACCTGTACCCCAGTGAGAGTCAGTGTGTGTGGAACCCATAGCACAGTGTGAGTCAGTGTGTGTGGGACCCGTATCCCAGTGAGAGTCAGTGTGTGTGGAACTGTACTCAGTGAGAGTCAATGTGTGTGGAAATGTACCCCAGTGACAGTCAGTATGTGTGGGACCCGTATCCCAGCGAGAATCAGAGTGTGTGGGACCTGTACCCCAGTGAGAGTCAGTGTGTGTCGAACCCATAGCACAGTGTGAGTCAGTGTGTGCGGGACCCATATCCCAGTGAGAGTCAGTGTGTGTGGAACTGTACTCAGTGAGAGTCAATGTGTGTGGAACTTTACCCCAGTGACAGTCAGTATGTGTGGGACCCGTATCCCAGCGAGAGTCAGCGTGTGTGGGACCTGTACCCCAGTGAGAGTCAGTGTGTGTGGAACCCATAGCACAGTGTGAGTCAGTGTGTGTGGGACCCGTATCCCAGTGAGAGTCAGTGTGTGTGGAACTGTACTCAGTGAGAGTCAATGTGTGTGGAACTGTACCCCAGTGACAGTCAGTATGTGTGGGACCCGTATCCCAGCGAGAGTCAGAGTGTGTGGGACCTGTACCCCAGTGAGAGTCAGTTTGTCTTGGACCCATACACCAGTAAGAGTCATTGTGTATGGGACCCATACCCCAGTGATAGTCAGTGTGTGTGGGACCCGTACCACAGTGAGAGTCAATGTGTGTGGGACCCGTACCCCAGTGATAGTCAGTTTGTGTGGAACTGTACTCAGTGAGAGTCAATGTGTGTGGAAATGTAGCCCAGTGACAGTCAGAATGTGTGGGACCCGTATCCCAGCGAGAATCAGAGTGTGTGGGACCTGTACCCCAGTGAGAGTCAGTGTGTGTGGAAACTGTATCCCAGTGAAAGTCAGTGTGTCTGGGTCCCATACCCCAGTAAGAGTCATTGTGTCTGGGACCCATACCCCAGTGAGAGTCAGTGTGTGTGGGACCCATACCCCAGTGAGAGTCAGTGTGTGTGGGACCCATACCCCAGTGAGAGTCAGTGTGTGTGGAATCTGTAACCCAATGAGAGTCAGTTTGTGTGGAACTGTACCCCAGTGAGAGTCGGTTTGTGTGTGGAACTATACCCCAGTGAGAGTCAGTTTGTGTGGGACCCGTATCCCAGTGAGAGTCAGAGTTTTTGGAAAATGTATCCCAGTGAAAGTCAGTGTGTCTGGGACCCATACCTCAGTAAGAGTCATTGTGTCTGGGACCCATACCCCAGTGAGAGTCAGTGTGTGGGACCCGTACCCCAGTGAGAGTCAGTGGGTGTGGGACCTGTACCCCAGTGAGAATCAGTGTGTGTGGGACCCGTACCCCAGTGAGAGTCAGTCTGTGTGGGACCCGTATCCCAGTGAGAGTCAGTGTGTGTGGAAACTGTATCCCAGTGCAAGTCAGTGTGTCTGGAACCCATACCCCAGTGAGAGTCAGTGTGTGTGGAATCTGTAACCCAATGAGAGTCAGTTTGTGTGGAACTGTACCCCAGTGAGAGTCGGTTTGTGTGTGGAACTATACCCCAGTGAGAGTCAGTTTGTGTGGGACCCGTATCCCAGTGAGAGTCAGTATGTGTGGAACTGTACTCAGTGAGAGTCAATGTGTGTGGAACTGTACCCCAGTGACAGTCAGCATGTGTTGGACCCATATCCCAGCGAGAGTCAGAGTGTGTGGGACCTGTACCCCAGTAAGATTCAGTTTGTCTTGGACCCATACCCCAGTAAGAGTCATTGTGTCTGGGACCCATACCCCAGCGAGAGTCAGAGTGTGTGGGACCTGTACCCCAGTGAGAGTCAGTGTGTGTGGAACCCGTACCCCAGTGAGAGTCAGTGTGCGTAGAACTCGTAACCCAGTGTGAGTCAGTGTTTGCGGGACCCGTAAGACAGTGAGAGTCAATGTGTGTGGGACCCGTACCCCAGTGAGAGTCAGTTTGTGTGGAACTGTACCCCAGTGAGAGTCGGTTTGTGTGTGGAACTATACCCCAGTGAGAGTCAGTTTGTGTGGGACCCGTATCCCAGTGAGAGTCAGAGTTTTTGGAAAATGTATCCCAGTGAAAGTCAGTGTGTCTGGGACCCATACCTCAGTAAGAGTCATTGTGTCTGGGCCCCATACTCCAGTGAGAGTCAGTGTGTGGGACCCGTACCCCAGTGAGAGTCAGTGGGTGTGGGACCTGTACCCCAGTGAGAGTCAGTGTGTGTGTGACCCGTACCCCAGTGAGAGTCAGTCTGTGTGGGACCCGTATCCCAGTGAGAGTCAGTGTGTGTGGAAACTGTATCCCAGTGCAAGTCAGTGTGTCTGGAACCCATACCCCAGTGAGAGTCATTGTGTCTGGGACCCATACCCCTGTGAGAGTCAGAGTGTGTGGGACCTGTACCCCATTGAGAGTCAGTGTGTGTGGAACCCATAGCACAGTGTGTATCAGTGTTTGTGGGACCCGTATCCCAGTGAGAGTCAGTGTGTGTGGACTTTACAGCCTTCCGGACTGAATATTGAATTCAACAACTTTAGGTCGTGAGTCCCCTCCCCCATCCTCACCCCCTTTCTGTTTCCCCCTTCTCTTTTTTTTTTTTCCCAATAAATTATAAAGATTTTCCTTTTCCCACCTATTTCCATTATATAAAATAAAAAAAAACCCACTAGAGCTATACCTTGAGTGCCCTACCATCCATTCTTAATTAGCACATTCGTTTAGATAATATCACCAACTTTATCTTTAACACCTATGTGTTCTATTGTACTATTGTTGTTGACATCTTTTGATATTCTGCTTCTATCACTGCTTGTTTGTCGCTACAACCACACCAACCCCCTCCACTTCTCTGTCTCTCTATCTCTCCGCCCCCCACACACACACCTTAAACCAGCTTATATTTCAGCTCTTTCCTGGACTCGAACTCAAGTTCTGTCGAAGGGTCATGAGGACTCGAAACGTCAACTCTTTTCTTCTCCGCCGATGCTGCCAGACCTGCTGAGTTTTTCCAGGTAATTCTGTTTTTGTGTGGAACTGTACTCAGTGAGAGTCAATGTGTGTGGAACTGTACCCCAGTGACAGTCAGCATGTGTGGGACCTGTACCCCAGTGAGAGTCAGTGTGTGTGGAACCCATGCCACAGTGTGAGTCAGTGTGTGTGGGACCCGTATCCCAGTGAGAGTCAGTGTGTGTGGAACTGTACTCAGTGAGAGTCAATGTGTGTGGAACTGTACCCCAGTGACAGTCAGTATGTGTGGGACCCGTATCCCAGCGAGAGTCAGAGTGTGTGGGACCTGTACCCCAGTGAGAGTCAGTGTGTGTGGAACCCGTACCCCAGTGAGAGTCAGTGTGCGTAGAACTCGTAACCCAGTGAGAGTCAGTGTTTGCGGGACCCGTACCACAGTGAGAGTCAATGTGTGTGGGACCCGTACCCCAGTGAGAGTCAGTTTGTGTGGAACTGTACTCAGTGAGAGTCAATGTGTGTAGAAATGTAGCCCAGTGACAGTCAGAATGTGTGGGACCCGTATCCAGCGGGAATCAGAGTGTGTGGGACCTGTACCCCAGTGAGAGTCAGTGTGTGTGGAACCCATAGCACAGTGTGAGTCAGAGTGTGTGGGACCCGTATCCCAGTGAGAGTCAGTGTGTGTGGAACTGTACTCAGTGAGAGTCAATGTGTGTGGAAATGTACCCCAGTGACAGTCAGTATGTGTGGGACCCGTATCTCAGCGAGAATCAGAGTGTGTGGGACCTGTACCCCAGTGAGAGTCAGTGTGTGTCGAACCCATAGCACAGTGTGAGTCAGTGTGTGTGGGACCCATATCCCAGTGAGAGTCAGTGTGTGTGGAACTGTACTCAGTGAGAGTCAATGTGTGTGGAACTGTACCCCAGTGACAGTCAGTATGTGTGGGACCCGTATCCCAGCGAGAGTCAGAGTGTGTGGGAACTGTACCCCAGTGAGAGTCAGTGTGTGTGGAACACATAGCACAGTGTGAGTCAGTGTGTGTGGGACCCGTATCCCAGTGAGAGTCAGTGTGTGTGGAACTGTACTCAGTGAGAGTCAATGTGTGTGGAACTGTACCCCAGTGACAGTCAGTATGTGTGGGACCCGTATCCCAGCGAGAGTCAGAGTGTGTGGGACCTGTACCCCAGTGAGAGTCAGTTTGTCTTGGACCCATACACCAGTAAGAGTCATTGTGTATGGGACCCATACCCCAGTGATAGTCAGTGTGTGTGGGACCCGTACCACAGTGAGAGTCAATGTGTGTGGGACCCGTACCCCAGTGATAGTCAGTTTGTGTGGAACTGTACTCAGTGAGAGTCAATGTGTGTGGAAATGTAGCCCAGTGACAGTCAGAATGTGTGGGACCCGTATCCCAGCGAGAATCAGAGTGTGTGGGACCTGTACCCCAGTGAGAGTCAGTGTGTGTGGAAACTGTATCCCAGTGAAAGTCAGTGTGTCTGGGTCCCATACCCCAGTAAGAGTCATTGTGTCTGGGACCCATACCCCAGTGAGAGTCAGTGTGTGTGGGACCCATACCCCAGTGAGAGTCAGTGTGTGTGGGACCCGTACCCCAGTGAGAGTCAGTGTGTGTGGAATCTGTAACCCAATGAGAGTCAGTTTGTGTGGAACTGTACCCCAGTGAGAGTCGGTTTGTGTGTGGAACTATACCCCAGTGAGAGTCAGTTTGTGTGGGACCCGTATCCCAGTGAGAGTCAGAGTTTTTGGAAAATGTATCCCAGTGAAAGTCAGTGTGTCTGGGACCCATACCTCAGTAAGAGTCATTGTGTCTGGGCCCCATACTCCAGTGAGAGTCAGTGTGTGGGACCCGTACCCCAGTGAGAGTCAGTGGGTGTGGGACCTGTACCCCAGTGAGAGTCAGTGTGTGTGTGACCCGTACCCCAGTGAGAGTCAGTCTGTGTGGGACCCCTATCCCAGTGAGAGTCAGTGTGTGTGGAAACTGTATCCCAGTGCAAGTCAGTGTGTCTGGAACCCATACCCCAGTGAGAGTCATTGTGTCTGGGACCCATACCCCTGTGAGAGTCAGAGTGTGTGGGACCTGTACCCCATTGAGAGTCAGTGTGTGTGGAACCCATAGCACAGTGTGCGTCAGTGTTTGTGGGACCCGTATCCCAGTGAGAGTCAGTGTGTGTGGAACTGTACTCAGTGAGAGTCAATGTGTGTGGAACTGTACCCCAGTGACAGTCAGCATGTGTGGGACCCGTATCCCAGCGAGAGTCAGAGTGTGTGGGACCTGTACCCCAGTGAGAGTCAGTGTGTGTGGAACCCATGCCACAGTGTGAGTCAGTGTGTGTGGGACCCGTATCCCAGTGAGAGTCAGTGTGTGTGGAACTGTACTCAGTGAGAGTCAATGTGTGTGGAACTGTACCCCAGTGACAGTCAGTATGTGTGGGACCCGTATCCCAGCGAGAGTCAGAGTGTGTGGGACCTGTACCCCAGTGAGAGTCAGTGTGTGTGGAACCCGTACCCCAGTGAGAGTCAGTGTGCGTAGAACTCGTAACCCAGTGAGAGTCAGTGTTTGCGGGACCCGTACCACAGTGAGAATCAATGTGTGTGGGACCCGTACCCCAGTGACAGTCAGTTTGTGTGGAACTGTACTCAGTGAGAGTCAATGTGTGTGGAAATGTAGCCCAGTGACAGTCAGAATGTGTGGGACCCGTATCCCAGCGAGAATCAGAGTGTGTGGGACCTGTACCCCAGTGAGAGTCAGTGTGTGTGGAAACTGTATCCCAGTGAAAGTCAGTGTGTCTGGGTCCCATACCCCAGTAAGAGTCATTGTGTCTGGGACCCATACCCCAGTGAGAGTCAGTGTGTGTGGGACCCGTACCCCAGTGAGAGTCAGTGTGTGGGACACGTATCCCAGTGAGAGTCAGTGTGTGGGACACGTACCCCAGTGAGAGTCAGTGTGTGGGACAAATACCCCAGTGAGAGTCAGTGTGTGTGGGACCTTTACCTCAGTGAGAGTCAGTGTGTGTGGGACCCGTACCCCAGTGAGAGTCAGTGTGTGGGAAACGTACCTCAGTGAGAGACAGTGTGTGAGACACATACCCCAGTGAGAGTCAATGTGTGGGACACGTACCCCAGCGAGAGTCAGTGTTTGGGACCCATACCCCAGTGAGAGTCAGTGTGTGGAACACGTAACCCAGCGAGAGTCAGTGTTTGGGACCCATACCCCAGTGAAAGTCAGTGTGTTGGACCCGTACCCCAGTGAAAGTCTGTGTATGTTGGACCCGTACACCAGTGAGAGTCTGTGAGTGTGGGACCCATACCCCAGTGAGAGTCAGTGTGTGTGGGACCCATACCCCAGTGAGAGTCAGTATGTGGGACCCGTACCCCAGGGAGAGTCAGTGTGTAGGGGACCTGTACCCCAGTGAGAGTCAGTGTGTGTGGGACCCGTACCCCATTGAGAGTCAGTGTGTGTGGAACCCGTACCCCAGTGAGAGTCAGTGTGCGTAGAACTCGTAACCCAGTGAGAGTCAGTGTTTGCGGGACCCGTACCACAGTGAGAGTCAATGTGTGTGGGACCCGTACCCCAGTGAGAGTCAGTTTGTGTGGAACTGTACTCAGTGAGAGTCAATGTGTGTGGAAATGTACCCCAGTGACAGTCAGTATGTGTGGGACCCGTATCCCAGCGAGAATCAGAGTGTGTGGGACCTGTACCCCAGTGAGAGTCAGTGTGTGTGGAAACTGTATCCCAGTGAAAGTCAGTGTGTCTGGGTCCCATACCCCAGTAAGAGTCATTGTGTCTGGGACCCATACCCCAGTGAGAGTCAGTGTGTGTGGGACCCATACCCCAGTGAGAGTCGGTGTGTGTGGGAACCGTACCCCAGTGAGAGTCAGTGTGTGTGGAATCTGTAACCCAATGAGAGTCAGTTTGTGTGGAACTGTACCCCAGTGAGAGTCGGTTTGTGTGTGGAACTATACCCCAGTGAGAGTCAGTTTGTGTGGGACCTGTACCCCAGTGAGAGTCAGTGTGTGTGGGACCCGTACCCCAGTGAGAGTCAGTCTGTGTGGGACCCGTATCCCAGTGAGAGTCAGTGTGTGTGGAAACTGTATCATAGTGAAAGACAGTGTGTCTGGAACCCATACCCCAGTGAGAGTCATTGTGTCTGGGACCCATACCCCTGTGAGAGTCAGAGTGTGTGGGACCTGTACCCCAGTGAGAGTCAGTGTGTGTGGAACCCATAGCACAGTGTGAGTCAGTGTGTGTGGGACCCGTATCCCAATGAGAGTCAGTGTGTGTGGAACTGTACTCAGTGAGAGTCAATGTGTGTGGAAATGTACCCCAGTGACAGTCAGTATGTGTGGGACCCGTATCCCAGCGAGAATCAGAGTGTGTGGGACCTGTACCCCAGTAAGAGTCAGTGTGTGTCGAACCCATAGCACAGTGTGAGTCAGTGTGTGTGGGACCCATATCCCAGTGAGAGTCAGTGTGTGTGGAACTGTACTCAGTGAGAGTCAATGTGTGTGGAACTGTACCCCAGTGACAGTCAGTATGTGTGGGACCCGTATCCCAGCGAGAGTCAGAGTGTGTGGGACCTGTACCCCAGTGAGAGTCAGTGTGTGTGGAACCCATAGCACAGTGTGAGTCAGTGTGTGTGGGACCCGTATCCCAGTGAGAGTCAGTGTGTGTGGAACTGTACTCAGTGAGAATCAATGTGTGTGTAACTGTACCCCAGTGACAGTCAGTATGTGTGGGACCCGTATCCCAGCGAGAGTCAGAGTGTGTGGGACCTGTACCCCAGTGAGAGTCAGTTTGTCTTGGACCCATACACCAGTAAGAGTCATTGTGTCTGGGACCCATACCCCAGTGATAGTCAGTGTGTGTGGGACCCGTACCACAGTGAGAGTCAATGTGTGTGGGACCCGTACCCCAGTGATAGTCAGTTTGTGTGGAACTGTGCTCAGTGAGAGTCAATGTGTGTGGAAATGTAGCCCAGTGACAGTCAGTATGTGTGGGACCCGTATCCCAGCGAGAGGCAGTGTGTGTGGAAACTGTATCCCAGTGAAAGTCAGTGTGTCTGGGTCCCATACCCCAGTAAGAGTCATTGTGTCTGGGACCCATACCCCAGTGAGAGTCAGTGTGTGTGGGACCCATACCCCAGTGAGAGTCAGTGTGTGTGGGACCCGTACCCCAGTGAGAGTCAGTGTGTGTGGAATCTGTAACCCAATGAGAGTCAGTTTGTGTGGAACTGTACCTCAGTGAGAGTCGGTTTGTGTGTGGAACTATACCCCAGTGAGAGTCAGAGTGTGTGGAAAATGTATCCCAGTGAAAGTCAGTGTGTCTGGGACCCATACCTCAGTAAGAGTCATTGTGTCTGGGACCCATACCCCAGTGAGAGTCAGTGTGTGGGACCCGTACCCCAGTGAGAGTCAGTGGGTGTGGGACCTGTACCCCAGTGAGAGTCAGTGTGTGTGGGACCCGTACCCCAGTGAGAGTCAGTCTGTGTGGGACCCGTATCCCAGTGAGAGTCAGTGTGTGTGGAAACTGTATCCCAGTGAAAGTCAGTGTGTCTGGAACCCATACCCCAGTGAGAGTCATTGTGTCTGGGACCCATACCACTGTGAGAGTCAGAGTGTGTGGGACATGTACCCCATTGAGAGTCAGTGTGTGTGGAACCCATAGCACAGTGTGTGTCAGTGTGTGTGGGACCCGTATCCCAGTGAGAGTCAGTGTGTGTGGAACTGTACTCAGTGAGAGTCAATGTGTGTGGAACTGTACCCCAGTGACAGTCAGCATGTGTGGGACCCGTATCCCAGCGAGAGTCAGAGTGTGTGGGACCTGTACCCCAGTGAGAGTCAGTGTGTGTGGAACCCATGCCACAGTGTGAGTCAGTGTGTGTGGGACCCGTATCCCAGTGAGAGTCAGTGTGTGTGCAACTGTACTCAGTGAGAGTCAATGTGTGTGGAACTGTACCCCAGTGACAGTCAGTATGTGTGGGACCCGTATCCCAGCGAGAGTCAGTGTGCGTAGAACTCGTAACCCAGTGAGAGTCAGTGTTTGCGGGACCCGTACCACAGTGAGAGTCAATGTGTGTGGGACCCGTACCCCAGTGAGAGACAGTTTGTGTGGAACTGTACTCAGTGAGAGTCAATGTGTGTGGAAATGTAGCCCAGTGACAGTCAGAATGTGTGGGACCCGTATCCCAGCCAGAATCAGATTGTGTGGGACCTGTACCCCAGTGAGAGTCAGTGTGTGTGGAAACTGTATCCCAGTGAAAGTCAGTGTGTCTGGGTCCCATACCCCAGTAAGAGTCATTGTGTCTGGGACCCATACCCCAGTGAGAGTCAGTGTGTGTGGGACCCATACCCCAGTGAGAGTCAGTGTGTGTGGGACCCGTACCTCAGTGAGAGTCAGTGTGTGTGGAATCTGTACCCCAATGAGAGTCAGTTTGTGTGAAACTGTACCCCAGTGAGACTCAGTGTGTGTGGAACTATACCCCAGCGAGCGTCAGTGTGCGTAGAACTTGTAACCCAGTGAGAGTCAGTGTTTGCGGGACCCGTACCACAGTGAGAGTCAATGTGTGTGGGACCCGTACACCAGTGAGAGTCAGTTTGTGGGACACATACCCCAGTGAGAGCCATTGTGTGTGTGACCCGTACCCCAGTGAGAGTCAGTGTGTGGGACCCGTACCCCAGTGAGAGTCAGTGTGTGGGACCCGTATCCCAGCGAGAGTCAGAGTGTGTGGGACCTGTACCCCAGTGAGAGTCAGTGTGTGTGGAACCCATGCCACAGTGTGAGTCAGTGTGTGTGGGACCCGTATCCCAGTGAGAGTCAGTGTGTGTGGAACTGTACTCAGTGAGAGTCAATGTGTGTGGAACTGTACCCCAGTGACAGTCAGTATGTGTGGGACCCGTATCCCAGCGAGAGTCAGAGTGTGTGGGACCTGTACCCCAGTGAGAGTCAGTGTGTGTGGAAACTGTATCCCAGTGCAAGTCAGTGTGTCTGGAACCCATACCCCAGTGAGAGTCATTGTGTCTGGGACCCATACCCCTGTGAGAGTCAGAGTGTGTGGGACCTGTACCCCATTGAGAGTCAGTGTGTGTGGAACCCATAGCACAGTGTGTGTCAGTGTGTGTGGGACCCGTATCCCAGTGAGAGTCAGTGTGTGTGGAACTGTACTCAGTGAGAGTCAATGTGTGTGGAACTGTACCCCAGTGACAGTCAGCATGTGTGGGACCCGTATCCCAGCGAGAGTCAGAGTGTGTGGGACCTGTACCCCAGTGAGAGTCAGTGTGTGTGGAACCCATGCCACACTGTGAGTCAGTGTGTGTGGGACCCGTATCCCAGTGAGAGTCAGTGTGTGTGGAACTGTACTCAGTGGGAGTCAATGTGTGTGGAACTGTACCCCAGTGACAGTCAGTATGTGTGGGACCCGTATCCCAGCGAGAGTCAGAGTGTGTGGGACCTGTACCCCAGTGAGAGTCAGTGTGTGTGGAACCCGTACCCCAGTGAGAGTCAGTGTGCGTAGAACTCGTAACCCAGTGAGAGTCAGTGTTTGCGGGACCCGTACCACAGTGAGAGTCAATGTGTGTGGGACCCGTACCCCAGTGAGAGTCAGTTTGTGTGGAACTGTACTCAGTGAGAGTCAATGTGTGTGGAAATGTAGCCCAGTGACAGTCAGAATGTGTGGGACCCGTATCCCAGCGAGAATCAGAGTGTGTGGGACCTGTACCCCAGTGAGAGTCAGTGTGTGTGGAAACTGTATCCCAGTGAAAGTCAGTGTGTCTGGGTCCCATACCCCAGTAAGAGTCATTGTGTCTGGGACCCATACCCCAGTGAGAGTCAGTGTGTGTGGGACCCATACCCCAGTGAGAGTCAGTGTGTGTGGGACCCGTACCTCAGTGAGAGTCAGTGTGTGTGGAATCTGTACCCCAATGAGAGTCAGTTTGTGTGAAACTGTACCCCAGTGAGACTCAGTGTGTGTGGAACTATACCCCAGCGAGCGTCAGTGTGCGTAGAACTCGTAACCCAGTGAGAGTCAGTGTTTGCGGGACCCGTACCACAGTGAGAGTCAATGTGTGTGGGACCCGTACCCCAGTGAGAGTCAGTTTGTGGGACACATACCCCAGTGAGAGCCATTGTGTGTGTGACCCGTACCCCAGTGAGAGTCAGTGTGTGGGACCCGTACCCCAGTGAGAGTCAGTGTGTGGGACCCGTATCCCAGCGAGAGTCAGAGTGTGTGGGACCTGTACCCCAGTGAGAGTCAGTGTGTGTGGAACCCATGCCACAGTGTGAGTCAGTGTGTGTGGGACCCGTATCCCAGTGAGAGTCAGTGTGTGTGGAACTGTACTCAGTGAGAGTCAATGTGTGTGGAACTGTACCCCAGTGACAGTCAGTATGTGTGGGACCCGTATCCCAGCGAGAGTCAGAGTGTGTGGGACCTGTACCCCAGTGAGAGTCAGTGTGTGTGGAAACTGTATCCCAGTGCAAGTCAGTGTGTCTGGAACCCATACCCCAGTGAGAGTCATTGTGTCTGGGACCCATACCCCTGTGAGAGTCAGAGTGTGTGGGACCTGTACCCCATTGAGAGTCAGTGTGTGTGGAACCCATAGCACAGTGTGTGTCAGTGTGTGTGGGACCCGTATCCCAGTGAGAGTCAGTGTGTGTGGAACTGTACTCAGTGAGAGTCAATGTGTGTGGAACTGTACCCCAGTGACAGTCAGCATGTGTGGGACCCGTATCCCAGCGAGAGTCAGAGTGTGTGGGACCTGTACCCCAGTGAGAGTCAGTGTGTGTGGAACCCATGCCACAGTGTGAGTCAGTGTGTGTGGGACCCGTATCCCAGTGAGAGTCAGTGTGTGTGGAACTGTACTCAGTGGGAGTCAATGTGTGTGGAACTGTACCCCAGTGACAGTCAGTATGTGTGGGACCCGTATCCCAGCGAGAGTCAGAGTGTGTGGGACCCGTACCCCAGTGAGAGTCAGTGTGTGTGGAACCCGTACCCCAGTGAGAGTCAGTGTGCGTAGAACTCGTAACCCAGTGAGAGTCAGTGTTTGCGGGACCCGTACCACAGTGAGAGTCAATGTGTGTGGGACCCGTACCCCAGTGAGAGTCAGTTTGTGTGGAACTGTACTCAGTGAGAGTCAATGTGTGTGGAAATGTAGCCCAGTGACAGTCAGAATGTGTGGGACCCGTATCCCAGTGAGAATCAGAGTGTGTGGGACCTGTACCCCAGTGAGAGTCAGTGTGTGTGGAAACTGTATCCCAGTGAAAGTCAGTGTGTCTGGGTCCCATACCCCAGTAAGAGTCATTGTGTCTGGGACCCATACCCCAGTGAGAGTCAGTGTGTGTGGGACCCATACCCCAGTGAGAGTCAGTGTGTGTGGGACCCGTACCTCAGTGAGAGTCAGTGTGTGTGGAATCTGTACCCCAATGAGAGTCAGTTTGTGTGGAACTGTACCCCAGTGAGACTCAGTGTGTGTGGAACTATACCCCACCGAGCGTCAGTGTGCGTACAAACTCGTAACCCAGTGAGAGTCAGTGTTTGCGGGACCCGTACCACACTGAGAGTCAATGTGTGTGGGACCCGTACCCCAGTGAGAGTCAGTTTGTGGGACACATACCCCAGTGAGAGCCATTGTGCGTGTGACCCGTACCCCAGTGAGAGTCAGTGTGTGGGACCCGTACCCCAGTGAGAGTCAGTGTGTGGGACACGTACCCCAGTGAGAGTCAGTGTGTGGGACACGTACCCCAGTGAGAGTCAGTGTGTGGGACAAATACCCCAGTGAGAGTCAGTCTGTGTGGGAACTTTACCTCAGTGAGAGTCAGTGTGTGTGGGACCCGTAGCCCAGTGAGAGTCAGTGTGTGGGAAACGTACCTCAGTGAGAGACAGTGTGTGAGACACATACCCCAGTGAGAGTCAATGTGTGGGACACGTACCCCAGCGAGAGTCAGTGTTTGGGACCCATACCCGAGTGAGAGTCAGTGTGTGGAACACGTAACCCAGCGAGAGTCAGTGTTTGGGACCCATACCCCAGTGAAAGTCAGTGTGTTGGACCCGTACCCCAGTGAAAGTCTGTGCATGTTGGACCCGTACACCAGTGAGAGTCTGTGAGTGTGGGACCCATACCCCAGTGAGAGTCAGTGTGTGTGGGACCCATACCCCAGTGAGAGTCAGTATGTGGGACCCGTACCCCAGGGAGAGTCAGTGTGTAGGGACCTGTACCCCAGTGAGAGTCAGTGTGTGTGGGACCCGTACCCCATTGAGAGTCAGTGTGTGTGGAACCCGTACCCCAGTGAGAGTCAGTGTGCGTAGAACTCGTAACCCAGTGAGAGTCAGTGTTTGCGGGACCCGTACCACAGTGAGAGTCAATGTGTGTGGGACCCGTACCCCAGTGAGAGTCAGTTTGTGTGGAACTGTACTCAGTGAGAGTCAATGTGTGTGGAAATGTACCCCAGTGACAGTCAGTATGTGTGGGACCCGTATCCCAGCGAGAATCAGAGTGTGTGGGACCTGTACCCCAGTGAGAGTCAGTGTGTGTGGAAACTGTATCCCAGTGAAAGTCAGTGTGTCTGGGTCCCATACCCCAGTAAGAGTCATTGTGTCTGGGACCCATACCCCAGTGAGAGTCAGTGTGTGTGGGACCCATACCCCAGTGAGAGTCGGTGTGTGTGGGACCCGTACCCCAGTGACAGTCAGTGTGTGTGGAATCTGTAACCCAATGAGAGTCAGTTTGTGTGGAACTGTACCCCAGTGAGAGTCGGTTTGTGTGTGGAAATATACCCCAGTGAGAGTCAGTTTGTGTGGGACCTGTACCCCAGTGAGAGTCAGTGTGTGTGGGACCCGTACCCCAGTGAGAGTCAGTCTGTGTGGGACCCGTATCTCAGTGAGAGTCAGTGTGTGTGGAAACTGTATCCCAGTGAAAGTCAGTGTGTCTGGAACCCATACCCCAGTGAGAGTCATTGTGTCTGGGACCCATACCCCTGTGAGAGTCAGAGTGTGTGGGACCTGTACCCCAGTGAGAGTCAGTGTGTGTGGAACCCATAGCACAGTGTGTGTCAGTGTGTGTGGGACCCGTATCCCAGTGAGAGTCAGTGTGTGTGGAACTGTACTCAGTGAGAGTCAATGTGTGTGGAACTGTACCCCAGTGACAGTCAGCATGTGTGGGACCCATATCCCAGCGAGAGTCAGAGTGTGTGGGACCTGTACCCCAGTGAGAGTCAGTTTGTCTTGGACCCATACCCCAGTAAGAGTCATTGTGTCTGGGACCCATACCCCAGCGAGAGTCAGAGTGTGTGGGACCTGTACCCCAGTGAGAGTCAGTGTGTGTGGAACCCGTACCCCAGTGAGAGTCAGTGTGCGTAGAACTCGTAACCCAGTGAGAGTCAGTGTTTGCGGGACCCGTAACACAGTGAGAGTCAATGTGTGTGGGACCCGTACCCCAATGAGAGTCAGTTTGTGTGGAACTGTACTCAGTGAGAGTCAATGTGTGTGGAAATGTACCACAGTGACAGTCAGTATGTGTGGGACCCGTATCCCAGCGAGAATCAGAGTGTGTGGGACCTGTACCCCAGTGAGAGTCAGTGTGTGTGGAACCCATAGCACAGTGTGAGTCAGTGTGTGTGGGACCCGTATCCCAGTGAGAGTCAGTGTGTGTGGAACTGTACTCAGTGAGAGTCAATGTGTGTGGAAATGTACCCCAGTGACAGTCAGTATGTGTGGGACCCGTATCCCAGCGAGAATCAGAGTGTGTGGGACCTGTACCCCAGTGAGAGTCAGTGTGTGTCGAACCCATAGCACAGTGTGAGTCAGTGTGTGTGGGACCCATATCCCAGTGAGAGTCAGTGTGTGTGGAACTGTACTCAGTGAGAGTCAATGTGTGTGGAACTGTACCCCAGTGACAGTCAGTATGTGTGGGACCCGTATCCCAGCGAGAGTCAGAGTGTGTGGGACCTGTACCCCAGTGAGAGTCAGTGTGTGTGGAACCCATAGCACAGTGTGAGTCAGTGTGTGTGGGACCCGTATCCCAGTGAGAGTCAGTGTGTGTGGAACTGTACTCAGTGAGAGTCAATGTGTGTGGAACTGTACCCCAGTGACAGTCAGTATGTGTGGGACCCGTATCCCAGCGAGAGTCAGAGTGTGTGGGACCTGTACCCCAGTGAGAGTCAGTTTGTCTTGGACCCATACACCAGTAAGAGTCATTGTGTCTGGGACCCATACCCCAGTGATAGTCAGTGTGTGTGGGACCCGTACCACAGTGAGAGTCAATGTGTGTGGGACCCTTACCCCAGTGATAGTCAGTTTGTGTGGAACTGTGCTCAGTGAGAGTCAATGTGTGTGGAAATGTAGCCCAGTGACAGTCAGTATGTGTGGGACCCGTATCCCAGCGAGAATCAGAGTGTGTGGGACCCGTACCCCAGTGAGAGTCAGTGTGTGTGGAATCTGTAACCCAATGAGAGTCAGTTTGTGTGGAACTGTACCCCAGTGAGAGTCGGTTTGTGTGTGGAACTATACCCCAGTGAGAGTCAGTTTGTGTGGGACCTGTACCCCAGTGAGAGTCAGTGTGTGTGGGACCCGTACCCCAGTGAGAGTCAGTCTGTGTGGGACCCGTATCCCAGTGAGAGTCAGTGTGTGTGGAAACTGTATCCCAGTGAAAGTCAGTGTGTCTGGAACCCATACCCGAGTGAGAGTCATTGTGTCTGGGACCCATACCCCTGTGAGAGTCAGAGTGTGTGGGACCTGTACCTCAGTGAGAGTCAGTGTGTGTGGAACCGATAGCACAGTGTGTGTCAGTGTGTGTGGGACCCGTATCCCAGTGAGAGTCAATGTGTGTGGAACTGTACCCCAGTGACAGTCAGCATGTGTTGGACCCATATCCCAGCGAGAGTCAGAGTGTGTGGGACCTGTACCCCAGTAAGATTCAGTTTGTCTTGGACCCATACCCCAGTAAGAGTCATTGTGTCTGGGACCCATACCCCAGCGAGAGTCAGAGTGTGTGGGACCTGTACCCCAGTGAGAGTCAGTGTGTGTGGAACCCGTACCCCAGTGAGAGTCAGTGTGCGTAGAACTCGTAACCCAGTGTGAGTCAGTGTTTGCGGGACCCGTAAGACAGTGAGAGTCAATGTGTGTGGGACCCGTACCCCAGTGAGAGTCAGTTTGTGTGGAACTGTACTCAGTGAGAGTCAATGTGTGTGGAAATGTACCCCAGTGACAGTCAGTATGTGTGGGACCCGTATCCCAGCGTGAATCAGAGTGTGTGGGACCTGTACCCCAGTGAGAGTCAGTGTGTGTGGAACCCATAGCACAGTGTGAGTCAGAGTGTGTGGGACCCGTATCCCAGTGAGAGTCAGTGTGTGTGGAACTGTACTCAGTGAGAGTCAATGTGTGTGGAACTGTACCCCAGTGACAGTCAGTATGTGTGGGACCCGTATCCCTGCGAGAGTCAGAGTGTGTGGGACCTGTACCCCAGTGAGAGTCAATTTGTCTTGGACCCATACACCAGTAAGAGTCATTGTGTATGGGACCCATACCCCAGTGATAGTCAGTGTGTGTGGGACCCGTACCACAGTGAGAGTCAATGTGTGTGGGACCCGTACCCCAGTGATAGTCAGTTTGTGTGGAACTGTACTCAGTGAGAGTCAATGTGTGTGGAAATGTAGCCCAGTGACAGTCAGAATGTGTGGGACCCGTATCCCAGCGAGAATCAGAGTGTGTGGGACCTGTACCCCAGTGAGAGTCAGTGTGTGTGGAAACTGTATCCCAGTGAAAGTCAGTGTGTCTGGGTCCCATACCCCAGTAAGAGTCATTGTGTCTGGGACCCATACCCCAGTGAGAGTCAGTGTGTGTGGGACCCATACCCCAGTGAGAGTCAGTGTGTGTGGGACCCGTACCCCAGTGAGAGTCAGTGTGTGTGGAATCTGTACCCCAATGAGAGTCAGTTTGTGTGGAACTGTACCCCAGTGAGAGTCGGTTTGTGTGTGGAACTATACCCCAGTGAGAGTCAGTTTGTGTGGGACCCGTATCCCAGTGAGAGTCAGAGTTTTTGGAAAATGTATCCCAGTGAAAGTCAGTGTGTCTGGGACCCATACCTCAGTAAGAGTCATTGTGTCTGGGCCCCATACTCCAGTGAGAGTCAGTGTGTGGGACCCGTACCCCAGTGAGAGTCAGTGGGTGTGGGACCTGTACCCCAGTGAGAGTCAGTGTGTGTGTGACCCGTACCCCAGTGAGAGTCAGTCTGTGTGGGACCCGTATCCCAGTGAGAGTCAGTGTGTGTGGAAACTGTATCCCAGTGCAAGTCAGTGTGTCTGGAACCCATACCCCAGTGAGAGTCATTGTATCTGGGACCCATACCCCTGTGAGAGTCAGAGTGTGTGGGACCTGTACCCCATTGAGAGTCAGTGTGTGTGGAACCCATAGCACAGTGTGTGTCAGTGTTTGTGGGACCCGTATCCCAGTGAGAGTCAGTGTGTGTGGAACTGTACTCAGTGAGAGTCAATGTGTGTGGAACTGTACCCCAGTGACAGTCAGCATGTGTGGGACCCGTATCCCAGCGAGAGTCAGAGTGTGTGGGACCTGTACCCCAGTGAGAGTCAGTGTATGTGGAACCCATGCCACAGTGTGAGTCAGTGTGTGTGGGACCCGTATCCCAGTGAGAGTCAGTGTGTGTGGAACTGTACTCAGTGAGAGTCAATGTGTGTGGAACTGTACCCCAGTGACAGTCAGTATGTGTGGGACCCGTATCCCAGCGAGAGTCAGAGTGTGTGGGACCTGTACCCCAGTGAGAGTCAGTGTGTGTGGAACCCGTACCCCAGTGAGAGTCAGTGTGCGTAGAACTCGTAACCCAGTGAGAGTCAGTGTTTGCGGGACCCGTACCACAGTGAGAATCAATGTGTGTGGGACCCGTACCCCAGTGAGAGTCAGTTTGTGTGGAACTGTACTCAGTGAGAGTCAATGTGTGTGGAAATGTAGCCCAGTGACAGTCAGAATGTGTGGGACCCGTATCCCAGCGGGAATCAGAGTGTGTGGGACCTGTACCCCAGTGAGAGTCAGTGTGTGTGGAAACGGTATCCCAGTGAAAGTCAGTGTGTCTGGGTCCCATACCCCAGTAAGAGTCATTGTGTCTGGGACCCATACCCCAGTGAGAGTCAGTGTGTGTGGAAACTGTATCCCAGTGAAAGTCAGTGTGTGTGTAACCCATAGCACAGTGTGTGTCAGTGTGTGTGGGACCCGTATCCCAGTGAGAGTCAGTATGTGTGGAACTGTACTCAGTGAGAGTCAATGTGTGTGGAACTGTACCCCAGTGACAGTCAGCATGTGTTGGACCCATATCCCAGCGAGAGTCAGAGTGTGTGGGACCTGTACCCCAGTAAGATTCAGTTTGTCTTGGACCCATACCCCAGTAAGAGTCATTGTGTCTGGGACCCATACCCCAGCGAGAGTCAGAGTGTGTGGGACCTGTACCCCAGTGAGAGTCAGTGTGTGTGGAACCCGTACCCCAGTGAGAGTCAGTGTGCGTAGAACTCGTAACCCAGTGTGAGTCAGTGTTTGCGGGACCCGTAAGACAGTGAGAGTCAATGTGTGTGGGACCCGTACCCCAGTGAGAGTCAGTTTGTGTGGAACTGTACCCCAGTGAGAGTCGGTTTGTGTGTGGAACTATACCCCAGTGAGAGTCAGTTTGTGTGGGACCCGTATCCCAGTGAGAGTCAGAGTTTTTGGAAAATGTATCCCAGTGAAAGTCAGTGTGTCTGGGACCCATACCTCAGTAAGAGTCATTGTGTCTGGGCCCCATACTCCAGTGAGAGTCAGTGTGTGGGACCCGTACCCCAGTGAGAGACAGTGGGTGTGGGACCTGTACCCCAGTGAGAGTCAGTGTGTGTGTGACCCGTACCCCAGTGTGAGTCAGTCTGTGTGGGACCCGTATCCCAGTGAGAGTCAGTGTGTGTGGAAACTGTATCCCAGTGCAAGTCAGTGTGTCTGGAACCCATACCCCAGTGAGAGTCATTGTGTCTGGGACCCATACCCCTGTGAGAGTCAGAGTGTGTGGGACCTGTACCCCATTGAGAGTCAGTGTGTGTGGAACCCATAGCACAGTGTGTGTCAGTGTTTGTGGGACCCGTATCCCAGTGAGAGTCAGTGTGTGTGGAACTGTACTCAGTGAGAGTCAATGTGTGTGGAACTGTACCCCAGTGACAGTCAGCATGTGTGGGACCCGTATCCCAGCGAGAGTCAGAGTGTGTGGGACCTGTACCCCAGTGAGAGTCATTGTGTGTGGAACCCATGCCACAGTGTGAGTCAGTGTGTGTGGGACCCGTATCCCAGTGAGAGTCAGTGTGTGTGGAACTGTACTCAGTGAGAGTCAATGTGTGTGGAACTGTACCCCAGTGACAGTCAGTATGTGTGGGACCCGTATCCCAGCGAGAGTCAGAGTGTGTGGGACCTGTACCCCAGTGAGAGTCAGTGTGTGTGGAACCCGTACCCCAGTGAGAGTCAGTGTGCGTAGAACTCGTAACCCAGTGAGAGTCAGTGTTTGCGGGACCCGTACCACAGTGAGAGTCAATGTGTGTGGGACCCGTACCCCAGTGAGAGTCAGTTTGTGTGGAACTGTACTCAGTGAGAGTCAATGTGTGTGGAAATGTAGCCCAGTGACAGTCAGAATGTGTGGGACCCGTATCCCAGCGGGAATCAGAGTGTGTGGGACCTGTACCCCAGTGAGAGTCAGTGTGTGTGGAAACTGTATCCCAGTGAAAGTCAGTGTGTCTGGGTCCCATACCCCAGTAAGAGTCATTGTGTCTGGGACCCATACCCCAGTGAGAGTCATGTGTGTGGGACCCGTACCCCAGTGAGAGTCAGTGTGTGGGACACGTATCCCGGTGAGAGTCAGTGTGTGGGACACGTACCCCAGTGAGAGTCAGTGTGTGGGACCAATACCCCAGTGAGAGTCAGTGTGTGTGGGACCTTTACCTCAGTGAGAGTCAGTGTGTGTGGGACCCGTACCCCAGTGAGAGTCAGTGTGTGGGAAACTTACCTCAGTGAGAGACAGTGTGTGAGACACATACCCCAGTGAGAGTCAATGTGTGGGACACGTACCCCAGCGAGAGTCAGTGTTTGGGACCCATACCCCAGTGAGAGTCAGTGTGTGGAACACGTAACCCAGCGAGAGTCAGTGTTTGGGACCCATACCCCAGTGAAAGTCAGTGTGTTGGACCCGTACCCCAGTGAAAGTCTGTGTATGTTGGACCCGTACACCAGTGAGAGTCTGTGAGTGTGGGACCCATACCCCAGTGAGAGTCAGTGTGTGTGGGACCCATACCCCAGTGAGAGTCAGTATGTGGGACCCGTACCCCAGGGAGAGTCAGTGTGTAGGGGACCTGTACCCGAGTGAGAGTCAGTGTGTGTGGGACCCGTACCCCATTGAGAGTCAGTGTGTGTGGAACCCGTACCCCAGTGAGAGTCAGTGTGCGTAGAACTCGTAACCCAGTGAGAGTCAGTGTTTGCGGGACCCGTACCACAGTGAGAGTCAATGTGTGTGGGACCCGTACCCCAGTGAGAGTCAGTTTGTGTGGAACTGTACTCAGTGAGAGTCAATGTGTGTGGAAATGTACCCCAGTGACAGTCAGTATGTGTGGGACCCGTATCCCAGCGAGAATCAGAGTGTGTGGGACCTGTACCCCAGTGAGAGTCAGTGTGTGTGGAAACTGTATCCCAGTGAAAGTCAGTGTGTCTGGGTCCCATACCCCAGTAAGAGTCATTGTGTCTGGGACCCATACCCCAGTGAGAGTCAGTGTGTGTGGGACCCATACCCCAGTGAGAGTCGGTGTGTGTGGGACCCGTACCCCAGTGAGAGTCAGTGTGTGTGGAATCTGTAACCCAATGAGAGTCAGTTTGTGTGGAGCTGTACCCCAGTGAGAGTCGGTTTGTGTGTGGAACTATACCCCAGTGAGAGTCAGTTTGTGTGGGACCTGTACCCCAGTGAGAGTCAGTGTGTGTGGGACCCGTACCCCAGTGAGAGTCAGTCTGTGTGGGACCCGTATCCCAGTGAGAGTCAGTGTGTGTGGAAACTGTGTCATAGTGAAAGACAGTGTGTCTGGAACCCATACCCCAGTGAGAGTCATTGTGTCTGGGACCCATACCCCTGTGAGAGTCAGAGTGTGTGGGACCTGTACCCCAGTGAGAGTCAGTGTGTGTGGAACCCATAGCACAGTGTGTGTCAGTGTGTGTGGGACCCGTATCCCAGTGAGAGTCAGTGTGTGTGGAACTGTACTCAGTGAGAGTCAATGTGTGTGGAACTGTACCCCAGTGTCAGTCAGCATGTGTGGGACCCATATCCCAGCGAGAGTCAGAGTGTGTGGGACCTGTACCCCAGTGAGAGTCAGTTTGTCTTGGACCCATACCCCAGTAAGAGTCATTGTGTATGGGACCCATACACCAGCGAGAGTCAGAGTGTGTGGGACCTGTACCCCAGTGAGAGTCAGTGTGTGTGGAACCCGTACCCCAGTGAGAGTCAGTGTGCGTAGAACTCGTAACCCAGTGAGAGTCAGTGTTTGCGGGACCCGTAACACAGTGAGAGTCAATGTGTGTGGGACCCGTACCCCAATGAGAGTCAGTTTGTGTGGAACTGTACTCAGTGAGAGTCAATGTGTGTGGAAATGTACCCCAGTGACAGTCAGTATGTGTGAGACCCGTATCCCAGCGAGAATCAGAGTGTGTGGGACCTGTACCCCAGTGAGAGTCAGTGTGTGTGGAACCCATAGCACAGTGTGAGTCAGTGTGTGTGGGACCCGTATCCCAGTGAGAGTCAGTGTGTGTGGAACTGTACTCAGTGAGAGTCAATGTGTGTGGAAATGTACCCCAGTGACAGTCAGTATGTGTGGGACCCGTATCCCAGCGAGAATCAGAGTGTGTGGGACCTGTACCCCAGTGAGAGTCAGTGTGTGTCGAACCCATAGCACAGTGTGAGTCAGTGTGTGTGGGACCCATATCCCAGTGAGAGTCAGTGTGTGTGGAACTGTACTCAGTGAGAGTCAATGTGTGTGGAACTGTACCCCAGTGACAGTCAGTATGTGTGGGACCCGTATCCCAGCGAGAGTCAGAGTGTGTGGGACCTGTACCCCAGTGAGAGTCAGTGTGTGTGGAACCCATAGCACAGTGTGAGTCAGTGTGTGTGGGACCCGTATCCCAGTGAGAGTCAGTGTGTGTGGAACTGTACTCAGTGAGAATCAATGTGTGTGGAACTGTACCCCAGTGACAGTCAGTATGTGTGGGACCCGTATCCCAGCGAGAGTCAGAGTGTGTGGGACCTGTACCCCAGTGAGAGTCAGTTTGTCTTGGACCCATACACCAGTAAGAGTCATTGTGTCTGGGACCCATACCCCAGTGATAGTCAGTGTGTGTGGGACCCGTACCACAGTGAGAGTCAATGTGTGTGGGACCCGTACCCCAGTGATAGTCAGTTTGTGTGGAACTGTGCTCAGTGAGAGTCAATGTGTGTGGAAATGTAGCCCAGTGACAGTCAGTATGTGTGGGACCCGTATCCCAGCGAGAATCAGAGTGTGTGGGACCTGTACCCCAGTGAGAGTCAGTGTGTGTGGAAACTGTATCCCAGTGAAAGTCAGTGTGTCTGGGTCCCATACCCCAGTAAGAGTCATTGTGTCTGGGACCCATACCCCAGTGAGAGTCAGTGTGTGTGGGACCCATACCCCAGTGAGAGTCAGTGTGTGTGGGACCCGTACCCCAGTGAGAGTCAGTGTGTGTGGAATCTGTAACCCAATGAGAGTCAGTTTGTGTGGAACTGTACCCCAGTGAGAGCCGGTTTGTGTGTGGAACTATACCCCAGTGAGAGTCAGAGTGTGTGGAAAATGTATCCCAGTGAAAGTCAGTGTGTCTGGGACCTATACCTCAGTAAGAGTCATTGTGTCTGGGACCCATACCCCAGTGAGAGTCAGTGTGTGGGACCCGTACCCCAGTGAGAGTCAGTGGGTGTGGGACCTGTACCCCAGTGAGAGTCAGTGTGTGTGGGACCCGTACCCCAGTGAGAGTCAGTCTGTGTGGGACCCGTATCCCAGTGAGAGTCAGTGTGTGTGGAAACTGTATCCCAGTGAAAGTCAGTGTGTCTGGAACCCATACCCCAGTGAGAGTCATTGTGTCTGGGACCCATACCCCTGTGAGAGTCAGAGTGTGTGGGACATGTACCACATTGAGAGTCAGTGTGTGTGGAACCCATAGCACAGTGTGTGTCAGTGTGTGTGGGACCCGTATCCCAGTGAGAGTCAGTGTGTGTGGAACTGTACTCAGTGAGAGTCAATGTGTGTGGAACTGTACCCCAGTGACAGTCAGCATGTGTGGGACCCGTATCCCAGCGAGAGTCAGAGTGTGTGGGACCTGTACCCCAGTGAGAGTCAGTGTGTGTGGAACCCATGCCACAGTGTGAGTCAGTGTGTGTGGGACCCGTATCCCAGTGAGAGTCAGTGTGTGTGGAACTGTACTCAGTGAGAGTCAATGTGTGTGGAACTGTACCCCAGTGACAGTCAGTATGTGTGGGACCCGTATCCCAGCGAGAGTCAGAGTGTGTGGGACCTGTACCCCCGTGAGAGTCAGTGTGTGTGGAACCCGTACCCCAGTGAGAGTCAGTGTGCGTAGAACTCGTAACCCAGTGAGAGTCAGTGTTTGCGGGACCCGTACCACAGTGAGAGTCAATGTGTGTGGGACCCGTACCCCAGTGAGAGACAGTTTGTGTGGAACTGTACTCAGTGAGAGTCAATGTGTGAGGAAATGTAGCCCAGTGACAGTCAGAATGTGTGGGACCCGTATCCCAGCGAGAATCAGAGTGTGTGGGACCTGTACTCCAGTGAGAGTCAGTGTGTGTGGAAACTGTATCCCAGTGAAAGTCAGTGTGTCTGGGTCCCATACCCCAGTAAGAGTCATTGTGTCTGGGACCCATACCCCAGTGAGAGTCAGTGTGTGTGGGACCCATACCCCAGTGAGAGTCAGTGTGTGTGGGACCCGTACCTCAGTGAGAGTCAGTGTGTGTGGAATCTGTACCCCAATGAGAGTCAGTTTGTGTGAAACTGTACCCCAGTGAGACTCAGTGTGTGTGGAACTATACCCCAGCGAGCGTCAGTGTGCGTAGAACTCGTAACCCAGTGAGAGTCAGTGTTTGCGGGACCCGTACCACAGTGAGAGTCAATGTGTGTGGGACCCGTACCCCAGTGAGAGTCAGTTTGTGGGACACATACCCCAGTGAGAGCCATTGTGTGTGTGACCCGTACCCCAGTGAGAGTCAGTGTGTGGGACCCGTACCCCAGTGAGAGTCAGTGTGTGGGACCCGTATCCCAGCGAGAGTCAGAGTGTGTGGGACCTGTACCCCAGTGAGAGTCAGTGTGTGTGGAACCCATGCCACAGTGTGAGTCAGTGTGTGTGGTACCCGTATCCCAGTGAGAGTCAGTGTGTGTGGAACTGTACTCAGTGAGAGTCAATGTGTGTGGAACTGTACCCCAGTGACAGTCAGTATGTGTGGGACCCGTATCCCAGCGAGAGTCAGAGTGTGTGGGACCTGTACCCCAGTGAGAGTCAGTGTGTGTGGAACCCGTACCCCAGTGAGAGTCAGTGTGCGTAGAACTCGTAACCCAGTGAGAGTCAGTGTTTGCGGGACCCGTACCACAGTGAGAGTCAATGTGTGTGGGACCCGTACCCCAGTGAGAGACAGTTTGTGTGGAACTGTACTCAGTGAGAGTCAATGTGTGTGGAAATGTAGCCCAGTGACAGTCAGAATGTGTGGGACCCGTATCCCAGCGAGAATCAGAGTGTGTGGGACCTGTACCCCAGTGAGAGTCAGTGTGTGTGGAAACTGTATCCCAGTGAAAGTCAGTGTGTCTGGGTCCCATACCCCAGTAAGAGTCATTGTGTCTGGGACCCATACCCCAGTGAGAGTCAGTGTGTGTGGGACCCATACCCCAGTGAGAGTCAGTATGTGGGACCCGTACCCCAGGGAGAGTCAGTGTGTAGGGGACCTGTACCCCAGTGAGAGTCAGTGTGTGTGGGACCCGTACCCCATTGAGAGTCAGTGTGTGTGGAACCCGTACCCCAGTGAGAGTCAGTGTGCGTAGAACTCGTAACCCAGTGAGAGTCAGTGTTTGCGGGACCCGTACCACAGTGAGAGTCAATGTGTGTGGGACCCGTACCCCAGTGAGAGTCAGTTTGTGTGGAACTGTACTCAGTGAGAGTCAATGTGTGTGGAAATGTACCCCAGTGACAGTCAGTATGTGTGGGACCCGTATCCCAGCGAGAATCAGAGTGTGTGGGACCTGTACCCCAGTGAGAGTCAGTGTGTGTGGAAACTGTTTCCCAGTGAAGTCAGTGTGTCTGGGTCCCATACCCCAGTAAGCGTCATTGTGTCTGGGACCCATACCCCAGTGAGAGTCAGTGTGTGTGGGACCCATACCCCAGTGAGAGTCGGTGTGTGTGGGACCCGTACCCCAGTGAGAGTCAGTGTGTGTGGAATCTGTAACCCAATGAGAGTCAGTTTGTGTGGAACTGTACCCCAGTGAGAGTCGGTTTGTGTGTGGAACTATACCCCAGTGAGAGTCAGTTTGTGTGGGACCTGTACCCCAGTGAGAGTCAGTGTGTGTGGGACCCGTACCCCAGTGAGAGTCAGTCTGTGTGGGACCCGTATCCCAGTGAGAGTCAGTGTGTGTGGAAACTGTATCCCAGTGAAAGTCAGTGTGTCTGGAACCCATACCCCAGTGAGAGTCATTGTGTCTGGGACCCATACCCCAGTGATAGTCAGTGTGTGTGGGACCCGTACCACAGTGAGAGTCAATGTGTGTGGGACCCGTACCCCAGTGATAGTCAGTTTGTGTGGAACTGTGCTCAGTGAGAGTCAATGTGTGTGGAAATGTAGCCCAGTGACAGTCAGTATGTGTGGGACCCGTATCCCAGCGAGAATCAGAGTGTGTGGGACCTGTACCCCAGTGAGAGTCAGTGTGTGTGGAAACTGTATCCCAGTGAAAGTCAGTGTGTCTGGGTCCCATACCCCAGTAAGAGTCATTGTGTCTGGGACCCATACCCCAGTGAGAGTCAGTGTGTGTGGGACCCATACCCCAGTGAGAGTCAGTGTGTGTGGGACTCGTACCCCAGTGAGAGTCAGTGTGTGTGGAATCTGTAACCCAATGAGAGTCAGTTTGTGTGGAACTGTACCCCAGTGAGAGTCGGTTTGTGTGTGGAACTATACCCCAGTGAGAGTCAGTTTGTGTGGGACCCGTATCCCAGTGAGAGTCAGAGTGTGTGGAAAATGTATCCCAGTGAAAGTCAGTGTGTCTGTACCCATACCTCAGTAAGAGTCATTGTGTCTGGGACCCATACCCCAGTGAGAGTCAGTGTGTGTGGGACCCATACCCCAGTGAGAGTCGGTGTGTGTGGGACCCGTACCCCAGTGAGAGTCAGTGTGTGTGGAATCTGTAACCCAATGAGAGTCAGTTTGTGTGGAACTGTACCCCAGTGAGAGTCGGTTTGTGTGTGGAACTATACCCCAGTGAGAGTCAGTTTGTGTGGGACTTGTACCCCAGTGAGAGTCAGTGTGTGTGGGACCCGTACCCCAGTGAGAGTCAGTCTGTGTGGGACCCGTATCCCAGTGAGAGTCAGTGTGTGTGGAACTGTACTCAGTGAGAGTCAATGTGTGTGGAACTGTACCCCAGTGACAGTCAGCATGTGTGGGACCCATATCCCAGCGAGAGTCAGAGTGTGTGGGACCTGTACCCCAGTGAGAGTCAGTGTGTGTGGAACCCGTACCCCAGTGAGAGTCAGTGTGCGTAGAACTCGTAACCCAGTGAGAGTCAGTGTTTGCGGGACCCGTAACACAGTGAGAGTCAATGTGTGTGGGACCCGTACCCCAGTGAGAGTCAGTTTGTGTGGAACTGTACTCAGTGAGAGTCAATGTGTGTGGAAATGTACCCCAGTGACAGTCAGTATGTGTGGGACCCGTATCCCAGCGAGAATCAGAGTGTGTGGGACCTGTACCCCAGTGAGAGTCAGTGTGTGTGGAACCCATAGCACAGTGTGAGTCAGTGTGTGTGGGACCCGTATCCCAGTGAGAGTCAGTGTGTGTGGAACTGTACTCAGTGAGAGTCAATGTGTGTGGAAATGTACCCCAGTGACAGTCAGTATGTGTGGGACCCGTATCCCAGCGAGAATCAGAGTGTGTGGGACCTGTACCCCAGTGAGAGTCAGTGTGTGTCGAACCCATAGCACAGTGTGAGTCAGTGTGTGCGGGACCCATATCCCAGTGAGAGTCAGTGTGTGTGGAACTGTACTCAGTGAGAGTCAATGTGTGTGGAACTGTACCCCAGTGACAGTCAGTATGTGTGGGACCCGTATCCCAGCGAGAGTCAGAGTGTGTGGGACCTGTACCCCAGTGAGAGTCAGTGTGTGTGGAACCCATAGCACAGTGTGAGTCAGTGTGTGTGGGACCCGTATCCCAGTGAGAATCAGTGTGTGTGGAACTGTACTCAGTGAGAGTCAATGTGTGTGGAAATGTAGCCCAGTGACAGTCAGAATGTGTGGGACCCGTATCCCAGCGAGAATCATTTTGTGTGGGACCTGTACCCCAGTGAGAGTCAGTGTGTGTGGAAACTGTATCCCAGTGAAATTCTGTGTGTCTGGGTCCCATACCCCAGTAAGAGTCATTGTGTCTGGGACCCATACCCCAGTGAGAGTCAGTGTGTGTGGGACCCATACCCCAGTGAGAGTCAGTGTGTGTGGGACCCGTACCCCAGTGAGAGTCAGTGTGTGTGGAATCTGTAACCCAATGAGAGTCAGTTTGTGTGGAACTGTACCCCAGTGAGAGTCGGTTTGTGTGTGGAACTATACCCCAGTGAGAGTCAGTTTGTGTGGGACCCGTATCCCAGTGAGAGTCAGAGTTTTTGGAAAATGTATCCCAGTGAAAGTCAGTGTGTCTGGGACCCATACCTCAGGAAGAGTCATTGTGTCTGGGACCCATACCCCAGTGAGAGTCAGTGTGTGGGACCCGTACCCCAGTGAGAGTCAGTGGGTGTGGGACCTGTACCCCAGTGAGAGTCAGTGTGTGTGCGACCCGTACCCCAGTGAGAGTCAGTCTGTGTGGGACCCGTATCCCAGTGAGACTCAGTGTGTGTGGAAACTGTATCCCAGTGCAAGTCAGTGTGTCTGGAACCCATACCCCAGTGAGAGTCAGTGTGTGTTAAATCCATATCCCAGCGAGAGTCAGTGTTTGTGGGACCTGTACCCCGTTGAGAGTCAGTGTGTTGGACCCGTACCCCAGTGAGAGTCAGTGTGTGTGGGACCTGTACCCCAGTGAGAGTCAGTGTGTGGGACACGTACCCCAGTGAGAGTCAGTGTGTGGGACACGTATCCCATTGAGAGTCAGTGTGTGGTACCCATACCCCAGTGCGAGTCAGTGTGTTGGACCCGTACCCCATTGAGAGTCTGGGTGTGTGGGAACCGTACCCCAGTGAGAGTCAGTGTGTGTGGAACTCGTACACCAAAGTGTCAGTGTTTGTTGAACCCGTACTCCATTGAGACTTAGTGTGCGTGGAACTGTACCCCAGTGAGAGTCAGTTTGTGTGGGTCCCGTATCCCAGTGAGAGTTAGTGTGATGGGACCCGTGCCCCATTGAGATTCAGTGTGTGTGTGGGACCTGTACCCCAGTGAGAGTCAGTGTGTGTGGGACCCATACCCCTGTGAGAGTCAGTTTTTGAGGGACCTGTACCCCAGTGAGAGTCAGTGTGTGTTAAATCCGTATGCAGGCGAGAATCAGTGTTTGTGAGACCCGTACCCCATTGAGAGTCATTGTGTGGGACCTGTACCCCAGTGAGAGTCAGTGCGTGTGGTACCTGTACCCCAGTGAGAGTCAGTGTGTGTGGGACCCATACCCCAGTGAGAATCAGTGTGTGTGGGACCCGTACCCCAGTGAGAGTCAGTGTGTGGGACCCGTACCCCAGTGAGAGACAGTGTGTTGGACCCATACCCCAGTGAGAGTCAGTGTGTGGGACCCATACCCCAGTGAGAGTCACTGTGTTGGACCCGTACCCCAGTGAGAGTCTGTGTGTGTGGGACCTCTACCCCAGTGAGCGTCTGTGTGTGTGGGACCCATATCCCAGTGAGAGTCAATGTGTGTGGGACCCATACCCCAGTGAGAGTCAGTGTGTGGGCCCCTTCCTCAGCGAGATTCAGTGTGTGTGGGACCTGTACGCCAGTGAAAGTCAGTGTGTGTGGGACCCGTACCCGAGTGAGACTCAGTGTGTGTGGGACGCGTACCCCAGTGAGAGTCAGTGTGTCTGGAATCTGTACCCCAATGAGAGTCAGTTTGTGTGTAACTGTGCCCCAGTGAAAGTCGGTGTGTGTTTGGAACTACACCCCAGTGAAAGTCACTTTGTGTGGGACCCGTATCTCAGTGAGAGTCAGAGAGTGTGGGAACTGTATCCCAGTGAGAGTCAGTGTGTGTGGAAACTGTATCCCAGTGAAAGTTAGTGTGTCTGGGACCCATACCCCAGTGAGGGGCTGTGTGTGTGGGACCCATACCCCAGTGAGAGTCAGTTTGTATGGAACTATACCCCAGTGAGAGTCAGTGTGCGTAGAGCTCGTAACCCAGTGAGAGTCAGTGTTTGCGGGACCCGTACCACAGTGAGAGACAATGTGTGTGGGACCCGTACCCCAGTGAGAATCAGTGTGTGTGGGACCCATACCCCAGTGAGAGTCAGTGTGTGTGGGACCCGTACCCCAGTGAGAGTCAGTGTGTGTGGAATCTGTAACCCAATGAGAGTCAGTTTGTGTGGAACTGTACCCCAGTGAGAGTCGGTTTGTGTGTGGAACTATACCCCAGTGAGAGTCAGTTTGTGTGGGACCCGTATCCCAGTGAGAGTCAGAGTGTGTGGAAAATGTATCCCAGTGAAAGTCAGTGTGTCTGGGACCCATACCTCAGTAAGAGTCATTGTGTCTGGGACCCATACCCCAGTGAGAGTCAGTGTGTGTGGGACCCATACCCCAGTGAGAGTCGGTGTGTGTGGGACCCGTACCCCAGTGAGAGTCAGTGTGTGTGGAATCTGTAACCCAATGAGAGTCAGTTTGTGTGGAACCGTACCCCAGTGAGAGTCGGTTTGTGTGTGGAACTATACCCCAGTGAGAGTCAGTTTGTGTGGGACTTGTACCCCAGTGAGAGTCAGTGTGTGTGGGACCCGTACCCCAGTGAGAGTCAGTCTGTGTGGGACCCGTATCCCAGTGAGAGTCAGTGTGTGTGGAAACTGTATCCCAGTGAAAGTCAGTGTGTCTGGAACCCATACCCGAGTGAGAGTCATTGTGTCTGGGACCCATACCCATGTGAGAGTCAGAGTGTGTGGGACCTGTACCCCAGTGAGAGTCAGTGTGTGTGGAACCCATAGCACAGTGTGTGTCAGTGTGTGTGGGACCCGTATCCCAGTGAGAGTCAGTGTGTGTGGAACTGTACTCAGTGAGAGTCAATGTGTGTGGAACTGTACCCCAGTGACAGTCAGCATGTGTGGGACACATATCCCAGCGAGAGTCAGAGTGTGTGGGACCTGTACCCCAGTGAGAGTCAGTGTGTGTGGAACCCGTACCCCAGTGAGAGTCAGTGTGCGTAGAACTCGTAACCCAGTGAGAGTCAGTGTTTGCGGGACCCGTAACACAGTGAGAGTCAATGTGTGTGGGACCCGTACCCCAGTGAGAGTCAGTTTGTGTGGAACTGTACTCAGTGAGAGTCAATGTGTGTGGAAATGTACCCCAGTGACAGTCAGTATGTGTGGGACCCATATCCCAGCGAGAATCAGAGTGTGTGGGACCTGTACCCCAGTGAGAGTCAGTGTGTGTGGAACCCATAGCACAGTGTGAGTCAGTGTGTGTGGGACCCGTATCCCAGTGAGAGTCAGTGTGTGTGGAACTGTACTCAGTGAGAGTCAATGTGTGTGGAAATGTACCCCAGTGACAGTCAGTATGTGTGGGACCCGTATCCCAGCGAGAATCAGAGTGTGTGGGACCTGTACCCCAGTGAGAGTCAGTGTGTGTCGAACCCATAGCACAGTGTGAGTCAGTGTGTGCGGGACCCATATCCCAGTGAGAGTCAGTGTGTGTGGAACTGTACTCAGTGATAGTCAATGTGTGTGGAACTGTACCCCAGTGACAGTCAGTATGTGTGGGACCCGTATCCCAGCGAGAGTCAGAGTGTGTGGGACCTGTACCCCAGTGAGAGTCAGTGTGTGTGGAACCCATACCCCAGTGAGAGTCAGTGTGTGTGGGACCCATACCCCAGTGAGAGTCGGTGTGTGTGGGACCCGTACCCCAGTGAGAGTCAGTGTGTGTGGAATCTGTAACCCAATGAGAGTCAGTTTGTGTGGAACTGTACCCCAGTGAGAGTCGGTCTGTGTGTGGAACTATACCCCAGTGAGAGTCAGTTTGTGTGGGACTTGTACCCCAGTGAGAGTCAGTGTGTGTGGGACCCGTACCCCAGTGAGAGTCAGTCTGTGTGGGACCCGTATCCCAGTGAGAGTCAGTGTGTGTGGAAACTGTATCCCAGTGAAAGTCAGTGTGTCTGGAACCCATACCCGAGTGAGAGTCATTGTGTCTGGGACCCATACCCCTGTGAGAGTCAGAGTGTGTGGGACCTGTACCCCAGTGAGAGTCAGTGTGTGTGGAACCCATAGCACAGTGTGTGTCAGTGTGTGTGGGACCCGTATCCCAGTGAGAGTCAGTGTGTGTGGAACTGTACTCAGTGAGAGTCAATGTGTGTGGAACTGTACCCCAGTGACAGTCAGCATGTGTGGGACCCATATCCCAGCGAGAGTCAGAGTGTGTGGGACCTGTACCCCAGTGAGAGTCAGTGTGTGTGGAACCCGTACCCCAGTGAGAGTCAGTGTGCGTAGAACTCGTAACCCAGTGAGAGTCAGTGTTTGCGGGACCCGTAACACAGTGAGAGTCAATGTGTGTGGGACCCGTACCCCAGTGAGAGTCAGTTTGTGTGGAACTGTACTCAGTGAGAGTCAATGTGTGTGGAAATGTACCCCAGTGACAGTCAGTATGTGTGGGACCCATATCCCAGCGAGAATCAGAGTGTGTGGGACCTGTACCCCAGTGAGAGTCAGTGTGTGTGGAACCCATAGCACAGTGTGAGTCAGTGTGTGTGGGACCCGTATCCCAGTGAGAGTCAGTGTGTGTGGAACTGTACTCAGTGAGAGTCAATGTGTGTGGAAATGTACCCCAGTGACAGTCAGTATGTGTGGGACCCATACCCCAATGAGATTCAGTGTGTGTGGGACCTGTACCCCAGTGAGAGTCTGTGTGTGTGGAACCCATACCACAGTGTAAGTCAGTGTGTGTGGGACCCGTATCCCAGTGAGAGTCAGTGTGTGTGGAACTGAACTCTGTGAGAGTCAATGTGTGTGGAACTGTACCCCAGTGACAGTCAGTATGTGTGGGACCCGTATCCCAGCGAGAGTCAGAGTGTGTGGGACCTGTACCCCAGTGAGAGTCAGTGTGTGTGGAACCCATAGCACAGTGTGAGTCAGTGTGTGTGGGACCCGTATCCCAGTGAGAGTCAGTGTGTGTGGAACTGTACTCAGTGAGAGTCAATGTGTGTGGAACTGTACCCCAGTGACAGTCAGTATGTGTGGGACCCGTATCCCAGCGAGAGTCAGAGTGTGTGGGACCTGTACCCCAGTGAGAGTCAGTTTGTCTTGGACCCATACACCAGTAAGAGTCATTGTGTATGGGACCCATACCCCAGTGATAGTCAGTGTGTGTGGGACCCGTACCACAGTGAGAGTCAGTGTGTGTGGGACCCGTACCCCAGTGATAGTCAGTTTGTGTGGAACTGTACTCAGTGAGAGTCAATGTGTGTGGAAATGTAGCCCAGTGACAGTCAGAATGTGTGGGACCCGTATCCCAGCGAGAATCAGAGTGTGTGGGACCTGTACCCCAGTGAGAGTCAGTGTGTGTGGAAACTGTATCCCAGTGAAAGTCAGTGTGTCTGGGTCCCATACCCCAGTAAGAGTCATTGTGTCTGGGACCCATACCCCAGTGAGAGTCAGTGTGTGTGGGACCCATACCCCAGTGAGAGTCAGTGTGTGTGGGACCCATACCCCAGTGAGAGTCAGTGTGTGTGGAATCTGTAACCCAATGAGAGTCAGTTTGTGTGGAACTGTACCCCAGTGAGAGTCGGTTTGTGTGTGGAACTATACCCCAGTGAGAGGCAGTTTGTGTGGGACCCGTATCCCAGTGAGAGTCAGAGTTTTTGGAAAATGTATCCCAGTGAAAGTCAGTGTGTCTGGGACCCATACCTCAGTAAGAGTCATTGTGTCTGGGACCCATACCCCAGTGAGAGTCAGTGTGTGGGACCCGTACCCCAGTGAGAGTCAGTGGGTGTGGGACCTGTACCCCAGTGAGAATCAGTGTGTGTGGGACCCGTACCCCAGTGAGAGTCAGTCTGTGTGGGACCCGTATCCCAGTGAGAGTCAGTGTGTGTGGAAACTGTATCCCAGTGCAAGTCAGTGTGTCTGGAACCCATACCCCAGTGAGAGTCAGTGTGTGTTAAATCCATATCCCAGCGAGAGTCAGTGTTTGTGGGACCCATACCCCAGTGAGAGTCATTGTGTCTGGGACCCATACCCCAGTGAGAGTCAGTGTGTGTGGGACCCATACCCCAGTGAGAGTCAGTTTGTGTGGAACTATACCCCAGTGAGAGTCAGTGTGCTTAGAACTCGTAACCCAGTGAGAGTCAGTGTTTGCGGGACCCGTACCACAGTGAGAGTCAATGTGTGTGGGACCCGTACCCCAGTGAGAGTCAGTGTGTCTATGAGCGATACCCCAGTGAGAGTTAGTGTGTGTGGGACCAGTACCCCAGTGAGAGTCAGTGTGTGTGGGACCTGTACCCCAGTGAGAGTCAGAGAGTGTGGGACCCGTACCCCAGTGAGAATCAGTGTGTGTGGGACCCGTACCACAGTGAGAGTCAGTGTGTGGGACACGTACCCCAGTGAGAGTCAGTGTGTGGGACCCACACCCCAGTGAGAGTCAGTGTGTTGGACCCGTACCCCAGTGAGAGTATGTGTGTGTGGGACCCGTACCCCAGTGAGAGTCTGTGTGTGTGGGACCCATACCCCAATGAGATTCAGTGTGTGTGGGACCCGTACCCCAGTGAGAGTCTGTGTGTTGGGACCCGTACCCCAGTGAGAGTCAGTGTGTGTGGGACCTGTACCCCAGTGAGAGTCAGTGTGTGGGACACGTACCCCAGTGAGAGTCAGTGTGTGGGACACGTATCCCATTGACAGTCAGTGTGTGGTACCCATACCCCAGTGCGAGTCAGTGTGTTGGACCCGTACCCCATTGAGAGTCTGGGTGTGTGGGAACCGTACCCCAGTGAGAGTCAGTGTGTGTGGAACTCGTACACCAAAGTGTCAGTGTTTGTTGAACCCGTACTCCATTGAGACTTAGTGTGCGTGGAACTGTACCCCAGTGAGAGTCAGTTTGTGTGGGTCCCGTATCCCAGTGAGAGTCAGAATGTGTGGGACCTGTGCCCCAGTGAGAGACAGTGTGTGTGGAAACAGTATCCCAGGGAAAGTCAGTGTGTCTGGGACCCATACCCCAGTGAGAGTCATTGTGTCTGGGACCCATACCCCAGTGAGAGTCAGTGTGTGTGGGACCCATACCCCAGTGAGAGTCAGTTTGTGTGGAACTATACCCCAGTGAGAGTCAGTGTGCTTAGAACTCGTAACCCAGTGAGAGTCAGTGTTTGCGGGACCCGTACCACAGTGAGAGTCAATGTGTGTGGGACCCGTACCCCAGTGAGAGTCAGTGTGTCTAGGAGCGATACCCCAGTGAGAGTTAGTGTGTGTGGGACCAGTACCCCAGTGAGAGTCAGTGTGTGTGGGACCTGTACCCCAGTGAGAGTCAGAGAGTGTGGGACCCGTACCCCAGTGAGAATCAGTGTGTGTGGGACCCGTACCACAGTGAGAGTCAGTGTGTGGGACACGTACCCCAGTGAGAGTCAGTGTGTGGGACCCACACCCCAGTGAGAGTCAGTGTGTTGGACCCGTACCCCAGTGAGAGTATGTGTGTGTGGGACCCGTACCCCAGTGAGAGTCTGTGTGTGTGGGACCCATACCCCAATGAGATTCAGTGTGTGTGGGACCTGTACCCCAGTGAGAGTCTGTGTGTGTGGAACCCATACCACAGTGTAAGTCAGTGTGTGTGGGACCCGTATCCCAGTGAGAGTCAGTGTGTGTGGAACTGAACTCTGTGAGAGTCAATGTGTGTGGAACTGTACCCCAGTAACAGTCAGTATGTGTGGAACCCGTATACCAGCGAGACTCAGAGAGTGTGGGACCTGTACCCCAGTGAGAGTCAGTGTGTGTGGAACCCGTACCCCAGTGAGAGTCAGTGTGCGTAGAACTCGTAACCCAGTGAGAGTCAGTGTTTGCGGGACCCGTACCACAGTGAGAGTCAATGTGTATGGGACCCGTACCCCAGTGAGAGTCAGTTTGTGTGGAACTGTACTCAGTGAGAGTCAATGTGTGTGGAAATGTACCCCAGTGACAGTCAGTATGTGTGGGACCCGTATCCCAGCGAGAGTCAGAGTGTGTGGGACCTGTACCCCAGTGAGAGTCAGTGTGTGTGGAACCCATACCACAGTGTGAGTCAGTGTGTGTGGGACCCGTATCCCAGTGAGAGTCAGTGTGTGTGGAACTGTACTCAGTGAGAGTCAATGTGTGTGGAACTGTACCCCAGTGACAGTCAGTATGTGTGGGACCCGTATCCCAGCAAGAGTCAGAGTGTGTGGGACCTGTACCCCAGTGAGAGTCTGTGTGTGGAACCCGTACGCCAGTGAGAGTCATTGTGCGTGGGACCCGTATCCCAGTGAGAGTTAGTGTGATGGGACCCGTGCCCCATTGAGATTCAGTGTGTGTGTGGGACCTGTACCCCAGTGAGAGTCAGTGTGTGTGGGACCCATACCCCTGTGAGAGTCAGTTTTTGAGGGACCTGTACCCCAGTGAGAGTCAGTGTGTGTTAAATCCGTATGCAGGCGAGAATCAGTGTTTGTGAGACCCGTACCCCATTGAGAGTCATTGTGTGGGACCTGTACCCCAGTGAGAGTCAGTGCGTGTGGTACCTGTACCCCAGTGAGAGTCAGTGTGTGTGGGACCCATACCCCAGTGAGAATCAGTGTGTGTGGGACCCGTACCCCAGTGAGAGTCAGTGTGTGGGACCCGTACCCCAGTGAGAGTCAGTGTGTTGGACCCATACCCCAGTGAGAGTCAGTGTGTGGGACCCATACCCCAGTGAGAGTCACTGTGTTGGACCCGTACCCCAGTGAGAGTCTGTGTGTGTGGGACCTCTACCCCAGTGAGCGTCTGTGTGTGTGGGACCCATATCCCAGTGAGAGTCAATGTGTGTGGGACCCATACCCCAGTGAGAGTCAGTGTGTGGGCCCCTTCCTCAGCGAGATTCAGTGTGTGTGGGACCTGTACGCCAGTGAAAGTCAGTGTGTGTGGGACCCGTACCCGAGTGAGACTCAGTGTGTGTGGGACGCGTACACCAGTGAGAGTCAGTGTGTCTGGAATCTGTACCCCAATGAGAGTCAGTTTGTGTGTAACTGTGCCCCAGTGAAAGTCGGTGTGTGTTTGGAACTACACCCCAGTGAAAGTCACTTTGTGTGGGACCCGTATCCCAGTGAGAGTCAGAGAGTGTGGGAACTGTATCCCAGTGAGAGTCAGTGTGTGTGGAAACTGTATCCCAGTGAAAGTTAGTGTGTCTGGGACCCATACCCCAGTGAGGGGCTGTGTGTGTGGGACCCATACCCCAGTGAGAGTCAGTTTGTATGGAACTATACCCCAGTGAGAGTCAGTGTGCGTAGAACTCGTAACCCAGTGAGAGTCAGTGTTTGCGGGACCCGTACCACAGTGAGAGTCAGTGTGTGTGGGACCCGTACCCCAGTGAGAATCAGTGTGTGGGACCCATACCCCAGTGAGAGTCAGTGTGTGGGGCCCATACCCCAGTGAGAGTCAGTGTGTTGGACCCGTGCCGCAGTGAGAGTCTGTGTGTGTGGGACCCGTACCCCAGTGAGCGTCTGTGTGTGTGGGACCCATACCCCAGTGAGAGTCAGTGTGTGTGGGACCCATACCCCAGTGAGAGTCAGTGTGTGGGACCCGTACCCCAGTGAGAGTCAGTGTGTGTGCGACCTGTACCCCAGTGAGTGTCAGTGTGTGTGGGACCCGTACCCCAGTGAGAGTCAGTGTGTGTGGAATCTGTACTCCAATGAGAGTCAGTTTGCGTGGAACTGTACCCCAGTGAGAGTCGACGTGTGTGTGGAACTATACCCAAGTGAGAGTCACTTTGTGTGGGACCCGTATCCCAATGAGAGTCAGAGAGTGTGGGAACAGTACACCAGTGAGTCAGTGTGTGTGGAAACTGTATCCCAGTGATAGTCAGTGTGTCTGGGACCCATACCCCAGTGAGAATCATTGTGTCTGGGACACATACCCCAGTGAGAGTCAGTGTGTGTGGGACCCATACCGCAGTGAGAGTCAGTTTGTAAGGAACTATACCCCAGTGAGAGTCAGTGTGCCTAGAACTCGTAACCCATTGAGAGTCAGTGTTTGCGGGACCCGTACCACAGTGAGAGCCAATGTGTGTGGGACCCGTACCCCAGTGAGAATCAGTGTGTCTAGGAGCCATACCCCAGCGAGAGTCAGTGTGTTTGGGACCCGGACCCCTGTGAGAGTCAGTTTGTGTGGGACCCGGACCCCCGTGAGAGTCAGTGTGTGTGGAAACTGTATCCCAGTGAAAGTCAGTGTGTCTGGAACCCATACCGCAGTGAGAGTCATTGTGTCTGGGACCCATACCCCAGTGAGAGTCAGTTTGTGTGGAACTCGTACACCAAAGTGTCAGTGTTTGTTGTACCCGTACCCCATTGAGAGTTAATGTGCGTGGAACTGTACCCCAGTGAGAGTCGGTGTGTGTGCGAAAGTATCCCCCAGTGAGAGTCAGTTTGTGTGGGACCCGGATGCCCGTGAGAGTCAGTGTGTGTGGAAACTGTATCCCAGTGAAAGTCATTGTGTCTGGAACCCATACCCCTATGAGAGTCATTGTGTCTGGGACCCATACCCCAGTGAGAGTCAGTGTGTGTGAGAAACATACCCAAGTGAGAGTCATTTTGTGTGGAACTAAACCCCAGTGAGAGTCAGTGTGCGTAGAACTCGTATCCCATTGAGAGTCAGTGTGTGCGGGACCCGTACCACAGTGAGAGTCAATGTGAGTGGGACCCGTACTACAGTGATAGTCACTGTGTCTAGGAGCCATACCCCAGTGAGGGTCAGTTTGTGTGGGTCCCGTATCCCAGTGAGAGTCAGAATGCGTGGGACCTGTGTCCAAGTGAGAGTCAGTGTGTGTGGAAACTGTATCCCAGTGAAAGTCAGTGTGTCTGGGACCCATTCCCCAGTGAGAGTCATTGTGTCTGGGACCCATACCCCAGTGGGAGTCAGTGTGTGTGGGACCCATGCCCCAGTGAGAGTCAGTTTGTGTGGAACTATACCCCAGTGAGAGTCAGTGTGCGTAGAACTCCTAACCCAGTGAGAGTCAGTGTTTGCGGGACCCGTACCACAGTAAGAGTCAATGTGTGTGGGACCCGTATCCCAGTGAGAATTAGTGTGTCTAGGAGCCATACCCCAGCGAGAGTCAGTGTGTTTGGGACCCGGACCCCTGTGAGAGTCAGTTTGTGTGGGACCCGGACCCCCGTGAGAGTCAGTGTGTGTGGAAACTGTATCCCAGTGAAAGTCAGTGTGTCTGGAACCCATACCCCAGTGAGAGTCATTGTGTCTGGGACCCATACCCAAGTGAGAGTCAGTTTGTGTGGGACCCATACTCCAGTGAGAGTCAGTTTGTGTGGAACTAAACCCCAGTGATAGTCAGTGTGCGTAGGACTCGTGTCCCATTGAGAGTCACTGTGTGCGGGACCCGTACCATAGTGAGAGTCAATGTGTGTGGGACCCGTACCCCAGTGAGAGTCAGTGTGTGTGGAAACTGTATCCCAGTGAAAGTCAGTGTGCCTGGAACCCATACCCCACTGAGAGTCATTGTGTCTGGGACCCATACCCCAGTGAGAGTCAGTGTGTGTGGAACTCGTACACCAAAGTGTCAGTGTTTGTTGTACCCGTACTCCATTGAGAGTTAATGTGCGTGGAACTGTACCCCAGTGAGAGTCGGTGTGTGTGTGGAACTATACCCCAGTGAGAGTCAGTTTGTGTGGGACCCATACCCCAGTGAGAGTCAGTGTGTGTGAGAAACATAACCAGGTGAGAGTCATTTGTGTGGAACTAAACCCCAGTGAGAGTCAGTGTGCGTAGAACTCGTTTCCCATTGAGAGTCAGTGTGTGCGGGACCCGTACCACAGTGAGAGTCAATGTGTGTGGGAGCCGTACCCCAGTGACAGTCACTGTGTCTAGGTGCCATTCCCCAGTGAGAGTCTGTGTGTGGGGCCCGTATCCCAGTGAGAGTCAGTGTTTGTGGGACCTGTACCCCAGTGAGAGTCAGTGTGTGTGGGACCCGTACCCCAGTGAGAATCAGTGTGTATGGGACCCGTACCACAGTGAGAGTCAGTGTGTGGGACACGTACCCCAGTGAGTGTCAGTGTGTTGGACACGTACCCCAGTGAGAGTCAGTGTGTGGGACCCATACCCCAGTGAGAGTCAGTGTGTTGGACCCATACCCCAGTGAGAGGCTGTGTGTGTGGGAACCGTACCCCAGTGAGAGGCTGTGTCTGTGGGACCCATACCCAAGTGAGTGTCAGTGTGTGTGGGACCTGCACCCCAGTGAGTGTCAGTGTGTGTGGAACTGTACTCAGTGAGAGTGAATGTGTGTGGAAATGTACCCCAGTGACAGTCAGTATGTGTGGGACCCGTATCCCAGCGAGAGTCAGTGTGTGTGGAACTGTACTCAATGAGAGTCAATGTGTGTGGAACTGTACCCCAGTGACAGTCAGTATGTGTGGGACCCGTATCCCAGCGAGAGTCAGAGTGTGTGGGACCTGTACCCCAGTGAGAGTCAGTGTGTGTGGAAACCGTACGCCAGTGAGAGTCAGTGTGCGTGGGACCCGTATCCCAGTGCGAGTTAGTGTGATGGGACCCGTGCCCCATTGAGAGTCAGTGTGTGTGGGACCTGTACCCCAGTGAGAGTCAGTGTGTGTGGGACCCATACCCCTGTGAGTGTCAGTTTTTGTTGGACCTGTACCCCAGTGAGAGTCAGTGTGTGTTAAATCCGTATCCCAGTGAGAGTCAGTGTTTGTGGACCCATACCCCAGAGAGAGTCAGTTTGTGTGGGACCCGTACCCCAGTGAAAGTCAGTACGTGTGGGACCTGTACCCCAGTGAGTGTCAGTGTGTGTCGAACTGTACTCAGTGAGAGTCAATGTGTGTGGAACTGTACCCCAGTGACAGTCAGTATGTGTGGGACCCGTATCCCAGCGAGAGTCAGAGTGTGTGGGACCTGTACCCCAGTGAGAGTCAGTGTGTGCGGAACCCGTACCCCAGTGAGAGTCAGTGTGTGTGGGACCCGTAACCCAGAGAGAGTCAGTGTGATGGGAACCGTGCCCCATTGAGAGTCAGTGTGTGTGGGACCTGTACCCCAGTGAGAGTCAGTGTGTGTGGGACCCATACCCCTTTGAGAGTCACTTTTTGTGGTACCTGTACCCCAGTGAGAGTCAGTGTGTGTTAAATCCGTATCCCAGTGAGAGTCAGTGTTTGTGTGACCCGTACCCCATTGAGAGTCAGTGTGTGGGACCCGTACCCCAGTGACAGTCAGTGTTTGTGGGATCTGTACCCCATTGAGAGTCAGTGTGTGTGGGACCCGTACCCCAGTGAGAATTAGTGTGTGTGGGACCCGTACCCCAGTGTGAGTCAGTGTGTGGGACACGTACCCCAGTGAGAGTCAGTGTATGGGACCCATACCCCAGTGAGAGTCAGTGTGTGGGACCCATACCTCAGTGAGAGTCAGTGTGTGGGACACGTACCCCAGTGAGAGTCAGTGTGTGGGACCCATACCCCAGTGAGAGTCAGTGTGTTGGACCCGTACCGCAGTGAGAGTGTGTGTGTGTGGGACCCGTACCCCAGTGAGCGTCTGTGTGTGTGGGACCCATACCCCAGTGAGAGTCAGTGTGTGTGGGACCCATACCCCAGTGAGAGTCAGTGTGTGGGACCCGTACCCCAGTGAGAGTCAGTGTGTGTGCGACCTGTACCCCAGTGAGTGTCAGTGTGTGTGGGACCCGTACCCCAGTGAGAGTCAGTGTGTGTGTGAACTGTATCCCAGTGAAAGTCAGTGTGTCTGGGACCCATACCCCAGTGAGAGTCATTGTGTCTGGGACCCATACCCCAGTGAGAGTCAGTGTGTGTGGGACCCATACCCCAGTGAGAGTCAGTTTGTGTGGAACTATACCCCAGTGAGATTCAGTGTGCGTAGAACTCGTAACCCAGTGAGAGTCAGTGTTTGCGGGACCCGTACCACAGTGAGAGTCAATGTGTGTGGGACCCGTACCCCAGTGAGAGTCAGTGTGTCTAGGAGCAATACCCCAGTGAGAGTCAGTGTGTGTGGGACCCGTACCCCAGTGAGAGTCAGTGTGTGTGGAACCCATACCACAGTGTGAGTCAGTGTCTGGGGGACCCGTATCCCAGTGAGAGTCAGTGTGTGTGCAACTGTACTCAATGAGAGTCAATGTGTGTGGAACTGTACCCCAGTGACAGTCAGTATGTGTGGGACCCGTATCCCAGCGAGAGTCAGAGTGTGTGGGACCTGTACCCCAGTGAGAGTCACTGTGTTGGACCCATACCCCAGTGAGAGTCTGTGTGTGTGGGACCTGTACCCCAGTGAGCGTCTGTGTGTGTGGGACCCATATCCCAGTGAGAGTCAATGTGTGTGGGACCCATACCCCAGTGAGAGTCAGTGTGTGGGCCCCTTCCTCAGTGAGATTCAGTGTGTGTGGGACCTGTACGCCAGTGAAAGTCAGTGTGTGTGGGACCCGTACCCGAGTGAGACTCAGTGTGTGTGGGACGCGTACCCCAGTGAGAGTCAGTGTGTCTGGAATCTGTACCCCAATGAGAGTCAGTTTGTGTGTAACTGTGCCCCAGTGAAAGTCGGTGTGTGTTTGGAACTACACCCCAGTGAAATTCACTTTGTGTGGGACCCGTAACCCAGTGAGAGTCAGAGAGTGTGGGAACTGTATCCCAGTGAGAGTCAGTGTGTGTGGAAACTGTATCCCAGTGAAAGTTAGTGTGTCTGGGACCCATACCCCAGTGAGGGGCTGTGTGTGTGGGACCCATACCCCAGTGAGAGTCAGTTTGTATGGAACTATACCCCAGTGAGAGTCAGTGTGCGTAGAACTCGTAACCCAGTGAGAGTCAGTGTTTGCGGGACCCGTACCACAGTGAGAGTCAGTGTGTCTAGGAGCCATACCCCAGTGAGAGTCAGTGTGTGTTAAATCCGTATCCCAATGAGAATCAGTGTTTGTGGGACCCGTACCCCATTGAGAGTCAGTGTGTGGGACCCGTACCCCAGTGAGAGTCAGTGTATGTTGGACCTGTACCCCAGTGAGAGTCAGTGCGTGTGGGACCCGTACCCCAGTGAGAATCAGTGTGTGTGGGACCCATACCCCAGTGAGAGTCAGTGTGTGGGGAACTGAACTCTGTGAGAGTCAATGTGTGTGGAACTGTACCCCAGTAACAGTCAGTATGTGTGGAACCCGTATACCAGCGAGACTCAGAGAGTGTGGGACCTGTACCCCAGTGAGAGTCAGTGTGTGTGGAACCCGTACCCCAGTGAGAGTCAGTGTGCGTAGAACTCGTAACCCAGTGAGAGTCAGTGTTTGCGGGACCCGTACCACAGTGAGAGTCAATGTGTATGGGACCCGTACCCCAGTGAGAGTCAGTTTGTGTGGAACTGTACTCAGTGAGAGTCAATGTGTGTGGAAATGTACCCCAGTGACAGTCAGTATGTGTGGGACCCGTATCCCAGCGAGAGTCAGAGTGTGTGGGACCTGTACCCCAGTGAGAGTCAGTGTGTGTGGAACCCATACCACAGTGTGAGTCAGTGTGTGTGGGACCCGTATCCCAGTGAGAGTCAGTGTGTGTGGAACTGTACTCAGTGAGAGTCAATGTGTGTGGAACTGTACCCCAGTGACAGTCAGTATGTGTGGGACCCGTATCCCAGCAAGAGTCAGAGTGTGTGGGACCTGTACCCCAGTGAGAGTCTGTGTGTGGAACCCGTACGCCAGTGAGAGTCATTGTGCGTGGGACCCGTATCCCAGTGAGAGTTAGTGTGATGGGACCCGTGCCCCATTGAGATTCAGTGTGTGTGTGGGACCTGTACCCCAGTGAGAGTCAGTGTGTGTGGGACCCATACCCCTGTGAGAGTCAGTTTTTGAGGGACCTGTACCCCAGTGAGAGTCAGTGTGTGTTAAATCCGTATGCAGGCGAGAATCAGTGTTTGTGAGACCCGTACCCCATTGAGAGTCATTGTGTGGGACCTGTACCCCAGTGAGAGTCAGTGCGTGTGGTACCTGTACCCCAGTGAGAGTCAGTGTGTGTGGGACCCATACCCCAGTGAGAATCAGTGTGTGTGGGACCCGTACCCCAGTGAGAGTCAGTGTGTGGGACCCGTACCCCAGTGAGAGTCAGTGTGTTGGACCCATACCCCAGTGAGAGTCAGTGTGTGGGACCCATACCCCAGTGAGAGTCACTGTGTTGGACCCGTACCCCAGTGAGAGTCTGTGTGTGTGGGACCTCTACCCCAGTGAGCGTCTGTGTGTGTGGGACCCATATCCCAGTGAGAGTCAATGTGTGTGGGACCCATACCCCAGTGAGAGTCAGTGTGTGGGCCCCTTCCTCAGCGAGATTCAGTGTGTGTGGGACCTGTACGCCAGTGAAAGTCAGTGTGTGTGGGACCCGTACCCGAGTGAGACTCAGTGTGTGTGGGACGCGTACACCAGTGAGAGTCAGTGTGTCTGGAATCTGTACCCCAATGAGAGTCAGTTTGTGTGTAACTGTGCCCCAGTGAAAGTCGGTGTGTGTTTGGAACTACACCCCAGTGAAAGTCACTTTGTGTGGGACCCGTATCCCAGTGAGAGTCAGAGAGTGTGGGAACTGTATCCCAGTGAGAGTCAGTGTGTGTGGAAACTGTATCCCAGTGAAAGTTAGTGTGTCTGGGACCCATACCCCAGTGAGGGGCTGTGTGTGTGGGACCCATACCCCAGTGAGAGTCAGTTTGTATGGAACTATACCCCAGTGAGAGTCAGTGTGCGTAGAACTCGTAACCCAGTGAGAGTCAGTGTTTGCGGGACCCGTACCACAGTGAGAGTCAGTGTGTGTGGGACCCGTACCCCAGTGAGAATCAGTGTGTGGGACCCATACCCCAGTGAGAGTCAGTGTGTGGGGCCCATACCCCAGTGAGAGTCAGTGTGTTGGACCCGTGCCGCAGTGAGAGTCTGTGTGTGTGGGACCCGTACCCCAGTGAGCGTCTGTGTGTGTGGGACCCATACCCCAGTGAGAGTCAGTGTGTGTGGGACCCATACCCCAGTGAGAGTCAGTGTGTGGGACCCGTACCCCAGTGAGAGTCAGTGTGTGTGCGACCTGTACCCCAGTGAGTGTCAGTGTGTGTGGGACCCGTACCCCAGTGAGAGTCAGTGTGTGTGGAATCTGTACTCCAATGAGAGTCAGTTTGCGTGGAACTGTACCCCAGTGAGAGTCGACGTGTGTGTGGAACTATACCCAAGTGAGAGTCACTTTGTGTGGGACCCGTATCCCAATGAGAGTCAGAGAGTGTGGGAACAGTACACCAGTGAGTCAGTGTGTGTGGAAACTGTATCCCAGTGATAGTCAGTGTGTCTGGGACCCATACCCCAGTGAGAATCATTGTGTCTGGGACACATACCCCAGTGAGAGTCAGTGTGTGTGGGACCCATACCGCAGTGAGAGTCAGTTTGTAAGGAACTATACCCCAGTGAGAGTCAGTGTGCCTAGAACTCGTAACCCATTGAGAGTCAGTGTTTGCGGGACCCGTACCACAGTGAGAGCCAATGTGTGTGGGACCCGTACCCCAGTGAGAATCAGTGTGTCTAGGAGCCATACCCCAGCGAGAGTCAGTGTGTTTGGGACCCGGACCCCTGTGAGAGTCAGTTTGTGTGGGACCCGGACCCCCGTGAGAGTCAGTGTGTGTGGAAACTGTATCCCAGTGAAAGTCAGTGTGTCTGGAACCCATACCGCAGTGAGAGTCATTGTGTCTGGGACCCATACCCCAGTGAGAGTCAGTTTGTGTGGAACTCGTACACCAAAGTGTCAGTGTTTGTTGTACCCGTACCCCATTGAGAGTTAATGTGCGTGGAACTGTACCCCAGTGAGAGTCGGTGTGTGTGCGAAAGTATCCCCCAGTGAGAGTCAGTTTGTGTGGGACCCGGATGCCCGTGAGAGTCAGTGTGTGTGGAAACTGTATCCCAGTGAAAGTCATTGTGTCTGGAACCCATACCCCTATGAGAGTCATTGTGTCTGGGACCCATACCCCAGTGAGAGTCAGTGTGTGTGAGAAACATACCCAAGTGAGAGTCATTTTGTGTGGAACTAAACCCCAGTGAGAGTCAGTGTGCGTAGAACTCGTATCCCATTGAGAGTCAGTGTGTGCGGGACCCGTACCACAGTGAGAGTCAATGTGAGTGGGACCCGTACTACAGTGATAGTCACTGTGTCTAGGAGCCATACCCCAGTGAGGGTCAGTTTGTGTGGGTCCCGTATCCCAGTGAGAGTCAGAATGCGTGGGACCTGTGTCCAAGTGAGAGTCAGTGTGTGTGGAAACTGTATCCCAGTGAAAGTCAGTGTGTCTGGGACCCATACCCCAGTGAGAGTCATTGCGTCTGGGACCCATACCCCAGTGAGAGTCAGTGTGTGTGGGACCCATGCCCCAGTGAGAGTCAGTTTGTGTGGAACTATACCCCAGTGAGAGTCAGTGTGCGTAGAACTCGTAACCCAGTGAGAGTCAGTGTTTGCGGGACCCGTACCACAGTAAGAGTCAATGTGTGTGGGACCCGTACCCCAGTGAGAATCAGTGTGTCTAGGAGCCATACCCCAGCGAGAGTCAGTGTGTTTGGGACCCGGACCCCTGTGAGAGTCAGTTTGTGTGGGACCCGGACCCCCGTGAGAGTCAGTGTGTGTGGAAACTGTATCCCAGTGAAAGTCAGTGTGTCTGGAACCCATACCCCAGTGAGAGTCATTGTGTCTGGGACCCATACCCAAGTGAGAGTCAGTTTGTGTGGGACCCATACCCCAGTGAGAGTCAGTTTGTGTGGAACTAAACCCCAGTGATAGTCAGTGTGCGTAGGACTCGTGTCCCATTGAGAGTCACTGTGTGCGGGACCCGTACCATAGTGAGAGTCAATGTGTGTGGGACCCGTACCCCAGTGAGAGTCAGTGTGTGTGGAAACTGTATCCCAGTGAAAGTCAGTGTGCCTGGAACCCATACCCCACTGAGAGTCATTGTGTCTGGGACCCATACCCCAGTGAGAGTCAGTGTGTGTGGAACTCGTACACCAAAGTGTCAGTGTTTGTTGTACCCGTACTCCATTGAGAGTTAATGTGCGTGGAACTGTACCCCAGTGAGAATCAGTGTGTGTGGGACCCGTACCCCAGTGTGAGTCAGTGTGTGGGACACGTACCCCAGTGAGAGTCAGTGTGTGGGACCCATACCCCAGTGAGAGTCAGTTTGTGTGGAACTATACCCCAGTGAGAGTCAGTGTGCGTAGAACTCGTAACCCAGTGAGAGTCAGTGTTTGCGGGACCCGTACCACAGTAAGAGTCAATGTGTGTGGGACCTGTACCCCAGTGAGAGTCAGTGTGTCTAGGAGCGATACCCCAGTGAGAGTCAGTGTGTGTGGGGCCCGTACCCCAGTGAGAGTCAGTGTTTGTGGGACCTGTACCCCAGTGAGAGTCAGTGTGTGTGGGACCCATACCCCAGTGAGAGTCAGTGTGTGGGACACGTACCCCAGTGAGTGTCAGTGTGTTGGACACGTACCCCAGTGAGAGTCAGTGTGTGGGACCCATACCCCAGTGAGAGTCAGTGTGTTGGACCCGTACCCCAGTGAGAGTCTGTGTGTGTGGGAACCGTACCCCACTGAGAGGCTGTGTGTGTGGGACCCATACCCCAGTGAGTGTCAGTGTGTGTGGGACCTGCACCCCAGTGAGAGTCAGTGTGTGTGGAACTGTACTCAGTGAGAGTGAATGTGTGTGGAAATGTACACCAGTGACAGTCAGTATGTGTGGGACCCGTATCCCAGCGAGAGTCAGAGTGTGTGGGACCTGTACCCCAGTGAGAGTCAGTGTGTGTGGAAACCGTACGCCAGTGAGAGTCAGTGTGCGTGGGACCCGTATCCCAGTGCGAGTTAGTGTGATGGGACCCATGCCCCATTGAGAGTCAGTGTATGTGGGACCTGTACCCCAGTGAGAGTCAGTGTGTGTGGGACCCATACCTCTGTGAGTGTCAGTTTTTGTTGGACCTGTACCCCAGTGAGAGTCAGTGTGTGTTAAATCCGTATCCCAGTGAGAGTCAGTGTTTGTGGACCCATACCCCAGAGAGAGTCAGTTTGTGTGGGACCCGTACCCCAGTGAAAGTCAGTACGTGTGGGACCTGTACCCCAGTGAGTGTCAGTGTGTGTGGAACTGTACTCAGTGAGAGTCAATGTGTGTGGAACTGTACCCCAGTGACAGTCAGTATGTGTGGGACCCGTATCCCAGCGAGAGTCAGAGTGTGTGGGACCTGTACCCCAGTGAGAGTCAGTGTGTGCGGAACCCGTACCCCAGTGAGAGTCGGTGTGTGTGGGACCCGTAACCCAGAGAGAGTCAGTGTGATGGGAACCGTGCCCCATTGAGAGTCAGTGTGTGTGGGACCTGTACCCCAGTGAGAGTCAGTGTGTGTGGGACCCATACCCCTTTGAGAGTCACTTTTTGTGGGACCTGTACCCCAGTGAGAGTCAGTGTGTGTTAAATCCGTATCCCACTGAGAGTCAGTGTTTGTGTGACCCGTACCCCATTGAGAGTCAGTGTGTGGGACCCGTACCCCAGTGACAGTCAGTGTTTGTGGGATCTGTACCCCATTGAGAGTCAGTGTGTGTGGGACCTGTACCCCAGTGAGAATCAGTGTGTGTGGGACCCGTACCCCAGTGTGAGTCAGTGTGTGGGACACGTACCCCAGTGAGAGTCAGTGTGTGGGACCCATACCCCAGTGAGAGTCAGTGTGTGGGACCCATACCTCAGTGAGAGTCAGTGTGTGGGACACGTACCCCAGTGAGAGTCAGTGTGTGGGACCCATTCCCCAGTGAGAGTCAGTGTGTTGGATCCGTACCCCAGTGAGAGTCTGTGTATGTTGGACCCGTACCCCAGTGAGAGTCTGTGAATGTGGCAGCCATACCCCAGTGAGAGTCAGTGTGTGTGGGACCCATACCCCAGTGAGAGTCAGTGTGTGGGACCCATACCCCAGTGAGAGTCAGTGTGTCGGGAACCTGTACCCCAGTGAGAGTCAGTGTGTGTGGGACCCGTACCCCAGTGAGAGTCAGTGTGTGTGGGACCCATACACCAGTGAGAGTCAGTGTGTGTGGGACTAAACCCCAGTGAGAGTCAGTGTGCGTAGAACTCGTGTCCCATTGAGAGTCACTGTGTGCGGGACCCGTACCACAGTGAGAGTCAATTTGTGTGGGATCCGTACCCCAGTTTGAGTCAGTGTGTCTAGGAGGCATACCCCAGTGAGACTCAGTGTGTGTGGGACCCGTACCCCAGTGAGAGTAAGTGTGTGTGGAAACTTTATCCCAGTGAAAGTCAGTGTGTCTGCATCCCATACCCCGATGAGAGTCATTGTGTCTGGGACCCATAACCCAGTGAGAGTCAGTGTGTGTGGAACTCGTACACCAAAATGTCAGTGTTTGTTGAACCCGTACTCCATTGAGAGTTAGTGTGCGTGGAACTGTACCCCAGTGAGAGTCGGTGTGTGTGTGGAACTATACCCCAGTGAGAGTCAGTTTGTGTGGGTCCCGTATCCCAGTGAGAGTCAGAATGTGTGGGACCTGTGCCCCAGTGAGAGTCAATGTGTGTGGGAACTGTATCCCAGTGAAAGTCAGTGTGTCTGGGACCCATACCCCAGTGAGAGTCATTGTGTCTGGGACCCATACCCCAGTGAGAGTCAGTGTGTGTGGGACCCATACCCCAGTGAGAGTCAGTTTGTGTGGAACTATACCCCAGTGAGAGTCAGTGTGCGTAGAACTCGTAACCCAGTGAGAGTCAGTGTTTGCGGGACCCGTACCACAGTAAGAGTCAATGTGTGTGGGACCCGTACCCCAGTGAGAGTCAGTGTGTCTAGGAGCAATACCCCAGTGAGAGTCAGTGTGTGTGGGACCCGTACCCCAGTGAGAGTCAGTGTGTGTGGGACCTGTACCCCGTTGAGAGTCAGTGTGTTTGGGACCCGTACCCCAGTGAGAATCAGTGTGTGTGGGACCCGTACCACAGTGAGAGTCAGTGTGTGGGACACGTACCCCAGTGAGAGTCAGTGTGTTGGACACGTACCCCAGTGAGAGTCAGTGTGTGGGACCCATACCCCAGTGAGTGTCAGTGTGTTGGACCCATACCCCAGTGAGAGTCTGTTTGTGTGGGACCCGTACCCCAGTGAGAGTCTGTGTGTGTGGGACACATACCCCAGTGAGAGTCAGTGCGTGTGGGACCTGCACCCTAGTGAGAGTCAGTGTGTGTGGAACTGTACTCAGTGAGACTCAATGTGTGTGGAAATGTACCCCAGTGACAGTCAGTATGTGTGGGACCGTACCCCAGTGAGAGTCAGTGTGTGGAACACATACCTGAGTGAGAGACAGTGTGTGGGACACATACCCCAGTGAAAGTCACTGTGTGGGACACATACCTCAGTCAGAGTCAGTGTGTGGGACCCGTACCCCAGTGTGAGTCAGTGTGTGTGGGACCCATACCCCAGTGAGAGTCCATGTGTGGGACACGTACCCCAGTGAGAGTCAGTGTGTGGGACCCATACCCCAGTGAGAGTCACTGTGTGGGACACATACCCCAGTGAGAGTCAGTGTGTGTGGGACCCGTACCCCAGTGAGAGTCAGTGTGTGTGGGACCCGTACCCCAGTGAGAGTCAGTGTGTGTGGAATCTGTACCCCAATGAGAGTCAGTGTGTGTGGAACTGTACCCAGGTGAATGTGAGTATGTGTGGAACCCGTACCCCAGTGAGAGTAAGTGTGTGTGGAACCCGTACCCTAATGAAAGTCAGTGTGCGTGGAACTCGTACACCAAAGTGTCAGTTTTTGTGGAACCTGTACCCGATTGAGAGTTAGTGTGCGTGGAACTGTACCCTAGTGAGAGTCAGTGTGTGTGTGGAACTATACCCCAGTGAGAGTCAGTTTCTGTGAGGAACTATACCACAGTGAGAGTCAGTTTGTGGGGTCCCGTATCCTAGTGAGTGTCAGAGTGTGTGGGACCTGTACCCAAGTGAGAGTCAGTGTGTGTGGAAACTGTATCCCAGTGAAAGTCAGTGTGTCTGGGACCAATACCCCAGTGAGAGTCATTGTGTCTGGGACCCATACCCCAGTGAGAGTCAGTGCGTGTGGGACCCATGCCCCAGTGTGAGTCAGTTTGTGAGGAACTATACCACAGTGAGAGTCAGTGTGCGTAGAACTCATATCCCAGTGAGAGTCAGTGTGTGCTGGACCCGTACCACAGTGAGAGTCAATGTGTGTGGGACCTGTACCCCAGTGAGAGTCAGTGTGTCTAGGAGCGATACCCCAGTGAGAGTCAGTGTGTGTGGGGCCCGTACCCCAGTGAGAGTCAGTGTTTGTGGGACCTGTACCCCAGTGAGAGTCAGTGTGTGTGGGACCCGTACCCCAGTGAGAATCAGTGTGTATGGGACACGTACCACAGTGAGAGTCAGTGTGTGGGACACGTACCCCAGTGAGTGTCAGTGTGTTGGACACGTACCCCAGTGAGAGTCAGTGTGTGGGACCCATACCCCAGTGAGAGTCAGTGTGTTGGACCCGTACCCCAGTGAGAGTCTGTGTGTGTGCGACCCGTACCCCAGTGAGAGGCTGTGTGTGTGGGACCCATACCCCAGTGAGTGTCAGTGTGTGTGGGAGCTGCACCCCAGTGAGAGTCAGTGTGTGTGGAACTGTACTCAGTGAGAGTGAATGTGTGTGGAAATGTACCCCAGTGACAGTCAGTATGTGTGGGACCCGTATCCCAGCGAGAGTCAGAGTGTGTGGGACCTGTACCCCAGTGAGAGTCAGTGTGTGTGGAAACCGTACCCCAGTGAGAGTCAGTGTGTGTGGAACCCATACCACAGTGTGAGTCAGTGTCTGGGGGGCCCGTATCCCAGTGAGAGTCAGTGTGTGTGGAACTGTACTCAATGAGAGTCAATGTGTGTGGAACTGTACCCCAGTGACAGTCAGTATGTGTGGGACCCGTATCCCAGCGAGAGTCAGAGTGTGTGGGACCTGTACCCCAGTGAGAGTCAGTGTGTGTGGAAACCGTACCCCAGTGAGAGTCAGTGTGTTTGGGACCCGTATCCCAGTGAGAGTCAGTGTGTGTTGAAATTGTATCCCAGTGAGAGTCAGTGTTTGTGGACCCATACCCCAGAGAGAGTCAGTTTGTGTGGGACCCGTACCCCAGTGAAAGTCAGTACGTGTGGGACCTGTACCCCAGTGAGAGTCAGCGTGTGTGGAACTGTACTCAGTGAGAGTCAATGTGTGTGGAACTGTACCCCAGTGACAGTCAGTATGTGTGGGACCCGTATCCCAGCTAGATTCAGAGTGTGTGGGACCTGTACCCCAGTGAGAGTCAGTGTGTGCGGAACCCGTACCCCAGTGAGAGTCAGTGTGTGTGGGACCCGTAACCCAGAGAGAGTCAGTGTGATGGAACCCGTGCCCCATTGAGAGTCAGTGTGTGTGGGACCTGTACCCCAGTGAAAGTCAGTGTGTGTGGGACCCATACCCCAGTGAGAGTCGCTTTTTGTGGGACCTGTACCCAGGTGAGAGTCAGTGTGTGTTAAATCCGTATCCCAGTGAGAGTCATTGTTTGTGTGACCCGTACCCCATTGAGAGTCAGAGTGTGGGACCCGTACCCCAGTGACAGTCAGTGTTTGTGGGACCTGTACCCCATTGAGAGTCAGTGTGTGTGGGACCCGTAACCCAGTGAGAATCAGTGTGTGTGGGACCCGTGCGCCAGTGAGAGTCAGTGTGTGTGGGACCCATCCCCAGTGAGAGTCGCTTTTTGTGGGACCTGTACCCCAGTGAGTGTCAGTGTGTGTTAAATCCGTATCCCAGTGAGAGTCAATGTGTGGGACACGTACCCCAGTGAGAGTCAGTGTGTGGGACCCATGCCCCAGTGAGAGTCAGTGTGTGGGACCCATGCCCCAGTGAGAGTCAGTGTGTTGGACCCGTACCCCAGTGAGAGTCTGTGTATGTTGGACCCGTACCCCAGTGAGAGTCTGTTAGTGTTGGACCCATACCCCAGTGAGAGTCAGTGTGTGTTGGACCCATACCCCAGTGAGAGTCAGTGTGTGGGACCCATACCCCAGTGAGAGTCAGTGTGTGGGGGACCTGTACCCCAGTGGGAGTCAGTGTGTGTGGGACCCGTACCCCAGTGAGAGTCAGTGTGTGTGGGACCCGTGCCCCAGTGAGAGTCAGTGTGTGTGGGACCCATACAACAGTGAGAGTCAGTTTGTGTGGAACTAAACCCCAGTGAGAGTCAGTGTGCGTAGAACTCGTGTCCCATTGAGAGTCACTGTGTGCGGGACCCATACCACAGTGAGAGTCACTGTGTGTGGGATCCGTACCCCAGTCAGAGTCAGTGTGTCTAGGAGCCATACCCCAGTGAGACTCAGTGTATGTGGGACCCGTACCCCAGTGAGTGTCAGTGTGTGTGGAAACTGTATCCCAGTGAAAGTCAGTGTGTCTGCACCCCATACCCCAATGAGTGTCATTGTGTCTGGGACCCATACCCCAGTGAGAGTATGTGTGTGTGGAACTCGTACACCAAAGTGTCAGTGTTTGTTGAACCCGTACCCCAGTCAGAGTCAGTGTGTCTAGGAGCCATACCCCAGTGAGACTCAGTGTATGTGGGACCCGTACCCCAGTGAGTGTCAGTGTGTGTGGAAACTGTATCCCAGTGAAAGTCAGTGTGTCTGCACCCCATACCCCAATGAGTGTCATTGTGTCTGGGACCCATACCCCAGTGAGAGTAAGTGTGTGTGGAACTCGTACACCAAAGTGTCAGTGTTTGTTGAACCCGTACCCCAGTCAGAGTCAGTGTGTCTAGGAGCCATACCCCAGTGAGACTCAGTGTATGTGGGACCCGTACCCCAGTGAGTGTCAGTGTGTGTGGAAACTGTATCCCAGTGAAGGTCAGTGTGTCTGCACCCCATACCCCAATGAGAGTCATTGTGTCTGGGACCCATACCCCAGTGAGAGTAAGTGTGTGTGGAACTCGTACACCAAAGTGTCAGTGTTTGTTGAACCCGTACTCCATTGAGAGTTAGTGTGCGTGGAACTGTACCCCAGTGAGAGTCGGTGGGTGTGTGGAACTATACCCCAGTGAGAGTCAGTTTGTGTGGGACCCGTATCCCAGTGAGAGTCAGAATGTGTGGGACCTGTGCCCCAGTGAGAGTCAGTGTGTGTGGGACCCGTACCCCAGTGAGAATCAGTGTGTGTGGGACCCGTACCCCAGTGAGAGTCTGTGTGTGGGACCCATACCCCAGTGAGAGTCAGTGTGTGGGACCCATACCCCAGTGAGAGTCAGTTTGTGTGGAACTATACCCCAGTGAGAGTCAGTGTGCGTAGAACTCGTAACCCAGTGAGAGTCAGTGTTTGCGGGACCCGTACCACAGTGAGAGTCAATATGTGTGGGACCCGTACCCCAGTGAGAGTCAGTGTGTGTGGGACCTGTACCCCAGTGAGAGTCAGTGTGTTTGGGACCCGTACCCCAGTGAGAGTCAGTGTGTGTGACACGTACCCCAGTGAGAATCAGTGTGTGTGGGACCTGTGAGCCAGTGAGAGTCAGTGTGTGGGACACGTACCCCAGTGAGAGTCAGTGTGTGAGACTCATACCCCAGTGAGAGTCAGTGTGTGGGACCCATACCTCAGTGAGAGTCAGTGTGTGAGACTCATACCCCAGTGAGAGTCAGTGTGTGGGACCCATACCTCAGTGAGTCAGTGTTTGGGACCCGTACCCCTGTGAGAGTCAGTGTGTGTGGGACCCGTACCCCAGTGAGAGTCAATGTGTGGGACACGTACCCCAGTGAGAGTCAGTGTGTGGGACGCATACCCCAGTGAGAGTCAGTGTGTTGGACCCGTACCCCAGTGAGAGTCTGTGTATGTTGGACCCGTACCCCAGTGAGAGTCTGTGAGTGTGGGACCCGTACCCCAGTGAGAGTCAGTGTGTGCGACCCATACCCCAGTGAGAGTCAGTGTCTTGGACCCATAACCCAGTGAGAGTCTGTGTATGTTGGACCCGTACCCCAGTGAGAGTCTGTGAGTGTGGGACCCATACCCCAGTGAGAGTCAGTGTGTGTGGGACCCATACCCCAGTGAGAGTCAGTGTGTGGGACCCGTACCCCAGTGAGAGTCAGTGTGTGGGGGACCTGTACCCCAGTGAGAGTCAGTGTGTGTGGGACCCGTACCCCAGTGAGAGTCAGTTTGTATGGAACTATACCCCAGTGAGAGTCAGTGTGCGTAGAACTCGTGTCCCATTGAGAGTCACTGTGTGCGGGACCCGTACCACAGTGAGAGTCAATGTGTGTGGGATCCATACCCCAGTTAGAGTCAGTGTGTCTAGGAGCCATACCCCAGTGAGACTCAGTGTGTGTGGGACCCGTACCCCAGTGAGAGTCAGTGTGTGTGGAAACTGTATCCCAGAGAAAGTCAGTGTGTCTGCACCCCATACCCCAATGAGAGTCATTGTGTCTGGGACCCATAACCCAGTGAGAGGCAGTGTGTGTGGAACTCGTACACCATAGTGTCAGTGTTTATTGAACCCGTACTCCATTGAGAGTTAGTGTGCGTGGAACTGTACCCCAGTGAGAGTCGGTGTGTGTGTGGAACTATACCCCAGTGAGAGTCATTGTGTCTGGGACCCATACCCCACTGAGAGTCAGTGTGTGTGGGACCCATACCCCAGTGAGAGTCAGTTTGTGTGCAACTATACCCCAGTGAGAGTCAGTGTGCGTAGAACTCGTATCCCAGTGAGAGTCAGTGTTTGCGGGACCCGTACCACAGTGAGAGTCAATGTGTGTGGGACCCGTACCCCAGTGAGAGTCAGTGTGTCCAGGAGCGATACCCCAGTGAGAGTCAGTGTGTGTGGGACCCGTACCCCAGTGAGAATCAGTGTGTGTGGGACCCGTAACACAGTGAGAGTCAGTGTGTGGGACACTTACCCCAGTGAGAGTCAGTGTGTTGGACACGAACCCCATTGAGAGTCTGTGTGTGTGGGACCCGTACCCCAGTGAGAGTCTGTGTGTGTGGGACACATACCCCAGTGAGAGTCAGTGTGTGTGGGACCTGCGCCACAGTGAGAGTCAGTGTGTGTGGAACTGTACTCAGTGAGAGTCAATGTGTGTGGAAATGAACCCCAATGACAGTCAGTATGTGTGGGACACGTATCCCAGCGAGAGTCAGAGTGTGTGGGACCGTACCCCAGTGAGAGTCAGTGTGTGGAACACATACCTGAGTGAGAGACAGTGTGTGGGACACATACCCCAGTGAGAGTCACTGTGTGGGACACATACCTCAGTCAGAGTCAGTGTGTGGGACCCGTACCCCAGTGAGAGTCAGTGTGTGTGGGACCCGTACCCCAGCGAGAGTCCATGTGTGGGACACGTACCCCAGTGAGAGTCAGTGTGTGGGACCCATACCCCAGTGAGAGTCACTGTGTGGGACACATACCCCATTGAGAGTCAGTGTGTACAGGACCCGTACCCCAGTGAAAGTCAGTCTGTGATGGACCCGTACCCCAGTGAGAGTCAATGTGTGTGGAAATGTACCCCAGTGACAGTCAGTATGTGTGGGATCCGTATCTCAGCGAGAGTCAGAGTGTTTGGGACCTGTACCCTAGTGAGAGTCAGTGTGTGTGGAAACCATACCCCAGTGTGAGTCAGTGTGTGTGGGACCCGTATCCCAGTGAGAGTCAGTGTGTGTGGAACTGTACTCAGTGAGAGTCAATGTGTGTGGAACTGTACCACAGTGACAGTCAGTATGTGTGGGACCCGTATCCCAGCGAGAGTCAGAGTGTGTGGGATCTGTACCCCAGTGAGAGTCAGTGTGTGTGGAACCCGTACCCCAGTGAGAGTCAGTGTGTGTGGAACCCGTACCCCATTGAGAGTCAATGTGTGTTGGACCCGTGCCCCAGTGAGAGGCTGTGTGTTTGGGACCCATAGCCCAGTGAGCGTCTGTGAGTGTGGGACCCGTACCCCAGTGAGAGTCTGTGAGTGTGGGACCCATACCCCAGTGAGAGTCAGTTTGTGTGGGACCCATACCCCAGTGAGAGTCAATGTGTGGGACCCGTACCCCAGTGAGAGTCAGTGTGTGGGGGACCTGTATCCCAGTGAGAGTCAGTGTGTGTGGAATCTGTACCCCAATGAGCGTCAGTGTGTGTGGAACTATACCCAGGTGAATGTGAGCATGTGTGGAACCTGTACCCCAGTGAGAGTAAGAGTGTGTGGAACCCGTACCCTAATGAAAGTCAGTGAGTGTGGAACTCGTACACCAAAGTGTCAGTGTTTGTGGAACCTGTACCCGATTGAGAGTTAGTGCGCGTGGAACTGTACCCTAGTGAGAGTCAGTGTGTGTTTGGAACTATACCCCAGTAAGAGTCAGTTTGTGTGAGGAACTATACCCCAGTGAGAGTCAGTGTGTGTGGAAACTGTATCCCAGTGAAAGTCAGTGTGTCTGGGACCCATACCCCAGTAAGAGTCATTGTGTCTGGGACCCATACCCCAGTGAGAGTCAGTGTGTGTGGAACTATACCCCAGCGAGAGTCAGTGTGCGTAGAACTCGTAACCCAGTGAGAGTCAGTGTCTGTGGGACCCGTACCACAGTGAGAGTCAGTGTGTGTGGGACCCATACCCCAGTGAGAGTCAGTTTGTGTGGAACTATACCCCAGTGAGAGTCAGTGTGCGTAGAACTCGTATCCCAGTGAGAGTCAGTGTGTGTGGGACCCGTACCCCAGTGAGAGTCAGTGTGTGTGGGACCCGTACGCCAGTGAGAGTCAGTGTGTCTAGGAGCGATACCCTAGTGAGAGTCAGTGTGTGTGGGACCCGTACCCCAGTGAGAGTCAGTGTGTGTGGGACCTGTACCCAAGTGAGAGTCAGCGTGTGTGGGTCCCGTACCCCAGTGAGAATCAGTGTGTGTGGGAGCCGTACCACAGTGAGAGTCAGTGTGTTGGACCCGTACCCCAGTGAGAGTCTGTGTGTGTGGGACCCGTACCCCAGTGAGAATCAGTTTGTTTTGGACTAAACCCCAGTGAGAGTCGGTGTGCGTAGAACTCGTATCCCAGAGAGAGTCAGTGTGTGTGGGACCCATACCCCAGTGAGAGTTAGTTTGTGTGGAACTATACCCCAGTGAGAGTCAGTGTGTGTGGGACCCATACCCCAGTGAGAGTCAGTTTTTGTGGGACCTGTACCCCAGTGAGAGTCAGTGTGTGTGGAAACTGTATCCCAGTGAAGGTCAGTGTGTCTGCACCCCATACCCCAATGAGAGTCATTGTGTCTGGGACCCATACCCCAGTGAGAGTAAGTGTGTGTGGAACTCGTACACCAAAGTGTCAGTGTTTGTTGAACCCGTACTCCATTGAGAGTTAGTGTGCGTGGAACTGTACCCCAGTGAGAGTCGGTGGGTGTGTGGAACTATACCCCAGTGAGAGTCAGTTTGTGTGGGACCCGTATCCCAGTGAGAGTCAGAATGTGTGGGACCTGTGCCCCAGTGAGAGTCAGTGTGTGTGGAAAATGTATCCCAGTGAAAGTCAGTGTGTCTGGGACCCATACCCCAGTGAGAGTCATTGTGTCTGGGACCCATACCCCAGTGAGAGTCAGTGTGTGTGGGACCCATACCCCAGTGAGAGTCAGTTTGTGTGGAACTATACCCCAGTGAGAGTCAGTGTGCGTAGAACTCGTAACCCAGTGAGAGTCAGTGTTTGCGGGACCCGTACCACAGTGAGAGTCAATATGTGTGGGACCCGTACCCCAGTGAGAGTCAGTGTGTGTGGGACCTGTACCCCAGTGAGAGTCAGTGTGTTTGGGACCCGTACCCCAGTGAGAGTCAGTGTGTGTGACACGTACCCCAGTGAGAATCAGTGTGTGTGGGACCTGTGAGCCAGTGAGAGTCAGTGTGTGGGACACGTACCCCAGTGAGAGTCAGTGTGTGAGACTCATACCCCAGTGAGAGTCAGTGTGTGGGACCCATACCTCAGTGAGTCAGTGTTTGGGACCCGTACCCCAGTGAGAGTCAGTGTGTGTGGGACCCGTACCCCAGTGAGAGTCAATGTGTGGGACACGTACCCCAGTGAGAGTCAGTGTGTGGGACGCATACCCCAGTGAGAGTCAGTGTGTTGGACCCGTACCCCAGTGAGAGTCTGTGTATGTTGGACCCGTACCCCAGTGAGAGTCTGTGAGTGTGGGACCCGTACCCCAGTGAGAGTCAGTGTGTGCGACCCATACCCCAGTGAGAGTCAGTGTCTTGGACCCGTACCCCAGTGAGAGTCTGTGTATGTTGGACCCGTACCCCAGTGAGAGTCTGTGAGTGTGGGACCCATACCCCAGTGAGAGTCAGTGTGTGTGGGACCCATACCCCAGTGAGAGTCAGTGTGTGGGACCCGTACCCCAGTGAGAGTCAGTGTGTGGGGGACCTGTACCCCAGTGAGAGTCAGTGTGTGTGGGACCCGTACCCCAGTGAGAGTCAGTGTGTGTGGGACCCGTACCCCAGTGAGAGTCAGTTTGTATGGAACTATACCCCAGTGAGAGTCAGTGTGCGTAGAACTCGTGTCCCATTGAGAGTCACTGTGTGCGGGACCCGTACCACAGTGAGAGTCAATGTGTGTGGGATCCATACCCCAGTTAGAGTCAGTGTGTCTAGGAGCCATACCCCAGTGAGACTCAGTGTGTGTGGGACCCGTACCCCAGTGAGAGTCAGTGTGTGTGGAAACTGTATCCCAGAGAAAGTCAGTGTGTCTGCACCCCATACCCCAATGAGAGTCATTGTGTCTGGGACCCATAACCCAGTGAGAGGCAGTGTGTGTGGAACTCGTACACCAAAGTGTCAGTGTTTATTGAACCCGTACTCCATTGAGAGTTAGTGTGCGTGGAACTGTACCCCAGTGAGAGTCGGTGTGTGTGTGGAACTATACCCCAGTGAGAGTCATTGTGTCTGGGACCCATACCCCACTGAGAGTCAGTGTGTGTGGGACCCATACCCCAGTGAGAGTCAGTTTGTGTGCAACTATACCCCAGTGAGAGTCAGTGTGCGTAGAACTCGTATCCCAGTGAGAGTCAGTGTTTGCGGGACCCGTACCACAGTGAGAGTCAATGTGTGTGGGACCCGTACCCCAGTGAGAGTCAGTGTGTCCAGGAGCGATACCCCAGTGAGAGTCAGTGTGTGTGGGACCCGTACCCCAGTGAGAGTCAGTGTGTGTGGGACCTGTACCCCAGTGAGAGTCAGTGTGTTTGGGACCCGTACCCCAGTGAGAATCAGTGTGTGTGGGACCCGTAACACAGTGAGAGTCAGTGTGTGGGACACTTACCCCAGTGAGAGTCAGTGTGTTGGACACGAACCCCATTGAGAGTCTGTGTGTGTGGGACCCGTACCCCAGTGAGAGTCTGTGTGTGTGGGACACATACCCCAGTGAGAGTCAGTGTGTGTGGGACCTGCGCCACAGTGAGAGTCAGTGTGTGTGGAACTGTACTCAGTGAGAGTCAATGTGTGTGGAAATGAACCCCAATGACAGTCAGTATGTGTGGGACACGTATCCCAGCGAGAGTCAGAGTGTGTGGGACCGTACCCCAGTGAGAGTCAGTGTGTGGAACACATACCTGAGTGAGAGACAGTGTGTGGGACACATACCCCAGTGAGAGTCACTGTGTGGGACACATACCTCAGTGAGAGTCAGTGTGTGGGACCCGTACCCCAGTGAGAGTCAGTGTGTGTGGGACCCGTACCCCAGCGAGAGTCCATGTGTGGGACACGTACCCCAGTGAGAGTCAGTGTGTGGGACCCATACCCCAGTGAGAGTCACTGTGTGGGACACATACCCCATTGAGAGTCAGTGTGTACAGGACCCGTACCCCAGTGAAAGTCAGTCTGTGATGGACCCGTACCCCAGTGAGAGTCAATGTGTGTGGAAATGTACACCAGTGACAGTCAGTATGTGTGGGATCCGTATCTCAGCGAGAGTCAGAGTGTTTGGGACCTGTACCCTAGTGAGAGTCAGTGTGTGTGGAAACCATACCCCAGTGTGAGTCAGTGTGTGTGGGACCCGTATCCCAGTGAGAGTCAGTGTGTGTGGAACTGTACTCAGTGAGAGTCAATGTGTGTGGAACTGTACCACAGTGACAGTCAGTATGTGTGGGACCCGTATCCCAGCGAGAGTCAGAGTGTGTGGGATCTGTACCCCAGTGAGAGTCAGTGTGTGTGGAACCCGTACCCCAGTGAGAGTCAGTGTGTGTGGAACCCGTACCCCATTGAGAGTCAATGTGTGTTGGACCCGTGCCCCAGTGAGAGGCTGTGTGTTTGGGACCCATAGCCCAGTGAGCGTCTGTGAGTGTGGGACCCGTACCCCAGTGAGAGTCTGTGAGTGTGGGACCCATACCCCAGTGAGAGTCAGTTTGTGTGGGACCCATACCCCAGTGAGAGTCAATGTGTGGGACCCGTACCCCAGTGAGAGTCAGTGTGTGGGGGACCTGTATCCCAGTGAGAGTCAGTGTGTGTGGAATCTGTACCCCAATGAGCGTCAGTGTGTGTGGAACTATACCCAGGTGAATGTGAGCATGTGTGGAACCTGTACCCCAGTGAGAGTAAGAGTGTGTGGAACCCGTACCCTAATGAAAGTCAGTGAGTGTGGAACTCGTACACCAAAGTGTCAGTGTTTGTGGAACCTGTACCCGATTGAGAGTTAGTGCGCGTGGAACTGTACCCTAGTGAGAGTCAGTGTGTGTTTGGAACTATACCCCAGTAAGAGTCAGTTTGTGTGAGGAACTATACCCCAGTGAGAGTCAGTGTGTGTGGAAACTGTATCCCAGTGAAAGTCAGTGTGTCTGGGACCCATACCCCAGTAAGAGTCATTGTGTCTGGGACCCATACCCCAGTGAGAGTCAGTGTGTGTGGAACTATACCCCAGCGAGAGTCAGTATGCGTAGAACTCGTAACCCAGTGAGAGTCAGTGTCTGTGGGACCCGTACCACAGTGAGAGTCAGTGTGTGTGGGACCCATACCCCAGTGAGAGTCAGTTTGTGTGGAACTATACCCCAGTGAGAGTCAGTGTGCGTAGAACTCGTATCCCAGTGAGAGTCAGTGTGTGTGGGACCCGTACCCCAGTGAGAGTCAGTGTGTGTGGGACCCGTACGCCAGTGAGAGTCAGTGTGTCTAGGAGCGATACCCTAGTGAGAGTCAGTGTGTGTGGGACCCGTACCCCAGTGAGAGTCAGTGTGTGTGGGACCTGTACCCAAGTGAGAGTCAGCGTGTGTGGGTCCCGTACCCCAGTGAGAATCAGTGTGTGTGGGAGCCGTACCACAGTGAGAGTCAGTGTGTTGGACCCGTACCCCAGTGAGAGTCTGTGTGTGTGGGACCCGTACCCCAGTGAGAATCAGTTTGTTTTGGACTAAACCCCAGTGAGAGTCGGTGTGCGTAGAACTCGTATCCCAGAGAGAGTCAGTGTGTGTGGGACCCATACCCCAGTGAGAGTTAGTTTGTGTGGAACTATACCCCAGTGAGAGTCAGTGTGTGTGGGACCCATACCCCAGTGAGAGTCAGTTTTTGTGGGACCTGTACCCCAGTGAGAGTCAGTGTGTGTGGAAACTGTATCCCAGTGAAGGTCAGTGTGTCTGCACCCCATACCCCAATGAGAGTCATTGTGTCTGGGACCCATACCCCAGTGAGAGTAAGTGTGTGTGGAACTCGTACACCAAAGTGTCAGTGTTTGTTGAACCCGTACTCCATTGAGAGTTAGTGTGCGTGGAACTGTACCCCAGTGAGAGTCGGTGGGTGTGTGGAACTATACCCCAGTGAGAGTCAGTTTGTGTGGGACCCGTATCCCAGTGAGAGTCAGAATGTGTGGGACCTGTGCCCCAGTGAGAGTCAGTGTGTGTGGAAAATGTATCCCAGTGAAAGTCAGTGTGTCTGGGACCCATACCCCAGTGAGAGTCATTGTGTCTGGGACCCATACCCCAGTGAGAGTCAGTGTGTGTGGGACCCATACCCCAGTGAGAGTCAGTTTGTGTGGAACTATACCCCAGTGAGAGTCAGTGTGCGTAGAACTCGTAACCCAGTGAGAGTCAGTGTTTGCGGGACCCGTACCACAGTGAGAGTCAATATGTGTGGGACCCGTACCCCAGTGAGAGTCAGTGTGTGTGGGACCTGTACCCCAGTGAGAGTCAGTGTGTTTGGGACCCGTACCCCAGTGAGAGTCAGTGTGTGTGACACGTACCCCAGTGAGAATCAGTGTGTGTGGGACCTGTGAGCCAGTGAGAGTCAGTGTGTGGGACACGTACCCCAGTGAGAGTCAGTGTGTGAGACTCATACCCCAGTGAGAGTCAGTGTGTGGGACCCATACCTCAGTGAGTCAGTGTTTGGGACCCGTACCCCTGTGAGAGTCAGTGTGTGTGGGACCCGTACCCCAGTGAGAGTCAATGTGTGGGACACGTACCCCAGTGAGAGTCAGTGTGTGGGACGCATACCCCAGTGAGAGTCAGTGTGTTGGACCCGTACCCCAGTGAGAGTCTGTGTATGTTGGACCCGTACCCCAGTGAGAGTCTGTGAGTGTGGGACCCGTACCCCAGTGAGAGTCAGTGTGTGCGACCCATACCCCAGTGAGAGTCAGTGTCTTGGACCCGTACCCCAGTGAGAGTCTGTGTATGTTGGACCCGTACCCCAGTGAGAGTCTGTGAGTGTGGGACCCATACCCCAGTGAGAGTCAGTGTGTGAGGGACCCATACCCCAGTGAGAGTCAGTGTGTGGGACCCGTACCCCAGTGAGAGTCAGTGTGTGGGGGACCTGTACCCCAGTGAGAGTCAGTGTGTGTGGGACCCGTACCCCAGTGAGAGTCAGTGTGTGTGGGACCCGTACCCCAGTGAGAGTCAGTTTGTATGGAACTATACCCCAGTGAGAGTCAGTGTGCGTAGAACTCGTGTCCCATTGAGAGTCACTGTGTGCGGGACCCGTACCACAGTGAGAGTCAATGTGTGTGGGATCCATACCCCAGTTAGAGTCAGTGTGTCTAGGAGCCATACCCCAGTGAGACTCAGTGTGTGTGGGACCCGTACCCCAGTGAGAGTCAGTGTGTGTGGAAACTGTATCCCAGAGAAAGTCAGTGTGTCTGCACCCCATACCCCAATGAGAGTCATTGTGTCTGGGACCCATAACCCAGTGAGAGGCAGTGTGTGTGGAACTCGTACACCAAAGTGTCAGTGTTTATTGAACCCGTACTCCATTGAGAGTTAGTGTGCGTGGAACTGTACCCCAGTGAGAGTCGGTGTGTGTGTGGAACTATACCCCAGTGAGAGTCATTGTGTCTGGGACCCATACCCCACTGAGAGTCAGTGTGTGTGGGACCCATACCCCAGTGAGAGTCAGTTTGTGTGCAACTATACCCCAGTGAGAGTCAGTGTGCGTAGAACTCGTATCCCAGTGAGAGTCAGTGTTTGCGGGACCCGTACCACAGTGAGAGTCAATGTGTGTGGGACCCGTACCCCAGTGAGAGTCAGTGTGTCCAGGAGCGATACCCCAGTGAGAGTCAGTGTGTGTGGGACCCGTACCCCAGTGAGAGTCAGTGTGTGTGGGACCTGTACCCCAGTGAGAGTCAGTGTGTTTGGGACCCGTACCCCAGTGAGAATCAGTGTGTGTGGGACCCGTAACACAGTGAGAGTCAGTGTGTGGGACACTTACCCCAGTGAGAGTCAGTGTGTTGGACACGAACCCCATTGAGAGTCTGTGTGTGTGGGACCCGTACCCCAGTGAGAGTCTGTGTGTGTGGGTCACATACCCCAGTGAGAGTCAGTGTGTGTGGGACCTGCGCCACAGTGAGAGTCAGTGTGTGTGGAACTGTACTCAGTGAGAGTCAATGTGTGTGGAAATGAACCCCAATGACAGTCAGTATGTGTGGGACACGTATCCCAGCGAGAGTCAGAGTGTGTGGGACCGTACCCCAGTGAGAGTCAGTGTGTGGAACACATACCTGAGTGAGAGACAGTGTGTGGGACACATACCCCAGTGAGAGTCACTGTGTGGGACACATACCTCAGTGAGAGTCAGTGTGTGGGACCCGTACCCCAGTGAGAGTCAGTGTGTGTGGGACCCGTACCCCAGCGAGAGTCCATGTGTGGGACACGTACCCCAGTGAGAGTCAGTGTGTGGGACCCATACCCCAGTGAGAGTCACTGTGTGGGACACATACCCCATTGAGAGTCAGTGTGTACAGGACCCGTACCCCAGTGAAAGTCAGTCTGTGATGGACCCGTACCCCAGTGAGAGTCAATGTGTGTGGAAATGTACACCAGTGACAGTCAGTATGTGTGGGATCCGTATCTCAGCGAGAGTCAGAGTGTTTGGGACCTGTACCCTAGTGAGAGTCAGTGTGTGTGGAAACCATACCCCAGTGTGAGTCAGTGTGTGTGGGACCCGTATCCCAGTGAGAGTCAGTGTGTGTGGAACTGTACTCAGTGAGAGTCAATGTGTGTGGAACTGTACCACAGTGACAGTCAGTATGTGTGGGACCCGTATCCCAGCGAGAGTCAGAGTGTGTGGGATCTGTACCCCAGTGAGAGTCAGTGTGTGTGGAACCCGTACCCCAGTGAGAGTCAGTGTGTGTGGAACCCGTACCCCATTGAGAGTCAATGTGTGTTGGACCCGTGCCCCAGTGAGAGGCTGTGTGTTTGGGACCCATAGCCCAGTGAGCGTCTGTGAGTGTGGGACCCGTACCCCAGTGAGAGTCTGTGAGTGTGGGACCCATACCCCAGTGAGAGTCAGTTTGTGTGGGACCCATACCCCAGTGAGAGTCAATGTGTGGGACCCGTACCCCAGTGAGAGTCAGTGTGTGGGGGACCTGTATCCCAGTGAGAGTCAGTGTGTGTGGAATCTGTACCCCAATGAGCGTCAGTGTGTGTGGAACTATACCCAGGTGAATGTGAGCATGTGTGGAACCTGTACCCCAGTGAGAGTAAGAGTGTGTGGAACCCGTACCCTAATGAAAGTCAGTGAGTGTGGAACTCGTACACCAAAGTGTCAGTGTTTGTGGAACCTGTACCCGATTGAGAGTTAGTGCGCGTGGAACTGTACCCTAGTGAGAGTCAGTGTGTGTTTGGAACTATACCCCAGTAAGAGTCAGTTTGTGTGAGGAACTATACCCCAGTGAGAGTCAGTGTGTGTGGAAACTGTATCCCAGTGAAAGTCAGTGTGTCTGGGACCCATACCCCAGTAAGAGTCATTGTGTCTGGGACCCATACCCCAGTGAGAGTCAGTGTGTGTGGAACTATACCCCAGCGAGAGTCAGTGTGCGTAGAACTCGTAACCCAGTGAGAGTCAGTGTCTGTGGGACCCGTACCACAGTGAGAGTCAGTGTGTGTGGGACCCATACCCCAGTGAGAGTCAGTTTGTGTGGAACTATACCCCAGTGAGAGTCAGTGTGCGTAGAACTCGTATCCCAGTGAGAGTCAGTGTGTGTGGGACCCGTACCCCAGTGAGAGTCAGTGTGTGTGGGACCCGTACGCCAGTGAGAGTCAGTGTGTCTAGGAGCGATACCCTAGTGAGAGTCAGCGTGTGTGGGACCCGTACCCCAGTGAGAGTCAGTGTGTGTGGGACCTGTACCCAAGTGAGAGTCAGCGTGTGTGGGTCCCGTACCCCAGTGAGAATCAGTGTGTGTGGGAGCCGTACCACAGTGAGAGTCAGTGTGTTGGACCCGTACCCCAGTGAGAGTCTGTGTGTGTGGGACCCGTACCCCAGTGAGAATCAGTTTGTTTTGGACTAAACCCCAGTGAGAGTCGGTGTGCGTAGAACTCGTATCCCAGAGAGAGTCAGTGTGTGTGGGACCCATACCCCAGTGAGAGTTAGTTTGTGTGGAACTATACCCCAGTGAGAGTCAGTGTGTGTGGGACCCATACCCCAGTGAGAGTCAGTTTTTGTGGGACCTGTACCCCAGTGAGAGTCAGTGTGTGTTAAATTCGTATCACAGTGAGAGTCAGTGTTTGTGGGACACGTACCCCAGTGAGAGTCTGTGTGTGTGGGACGCATACCCCAGTGAGATTCAGTGTGTGTGGGACCTTCACCCCAGTGAGAGTCAGTGTGTGTGGAACTGTACTCAGTGAGAGTCAATGTGTGTGGAAATGTACCCCAGTGACAGTCAGTGTGTGTGGGACCTGTACCCTAGTGAGAGACAGTGTGTGTGGAAACCATACCCCAGTGTGAGTCAGTATGTGTGGGACCCGTATACCAGCGAGAGTCAGAGTGTGTGGGATCTGTACCCCAGTGAGAGTCAGTGTGTGTGGAACCCGGTCCCCAGTGAGAGTCAGTGTGTGTGGGACCTGTACCCCAGTGAGAGTCAGTGTGTGTGGGACCCGTACCCCAGTGAGAATCAGTGTGTGTGGGACCCGTACCCCAGTGAGAGTCTGTGTGTGGGACCCATACCCCAGTCAGAGTCAGTGTGTTGGACCCATACCCCAGTGAGAGGCTGTGTGGTTGGGACCCATACGCCAGTGATTGTCTGTGTGTGTGGGATCCGTACCCCAGTGAGAGTCAGTGAGTGTGGGACCCATACCCCAGTAAGAGTCAGTGCGTGGGACCCGTACCCCAGTGAGAGTCAGTGTGTGTGGGACCTGTACCCCAGTGAGAATCAGTGTGTGTGGGACCCGTACCCCAGTGAGAGTCAGTGTGTGTGGGACCCGTACCCCAGTGACAGTCAGTTTTTGTGGGACCCGTATCCCAGTGAGAGTCAGTGTGTGTGGGCCCAGTACCCCAGTGACAGTAAGTGTGTGTGGAAACTGTATCCCAGTGAAAATCAGTGTGTCTGGGACCCATACCCCAGTGAGAGTCAGTGTGTCTAGTAGCCATACCCCAGTGAGAGTCAGTGTGTGTGGGACCTGTACCCCAGTGAGAGTCAGTGTGTGTGCAACTGTACTCAGTGAAAGTCAATGTGTGTGGAAATGTACCCCAGTGACAGTATGTGTAGGACCCGTATCCCAGTGAGAGTCAGTGTGTGTGGAACTGTACCCCAGTGACAGTCAGTACGTGTGGGACCTGTACCCCATTGAGAGTCAGTGTGATGGGACCCGTGTCCTATTGAGAGTCAATGTGTGTGGGACCAGTACCCCAGTGAGAGTCAGTGTGTATGGGACCCGTATCCCAGTGAGAGTCAGTGTGTGTTGAAAATGTATCCCAGTGAGAGTCAGGGTTTGTGGACCCATACCCCAGTGAGAGTCAGTTTGTATGGGACCCATACCCCAGTGAAAGTGAGTATGTGTGGGACCTCTACCCCAGTGAGAATCAGTGTGTGTGGAACTGTGCTCAGTGAGAGTCAATGTGTGTGGAACTGTACCCCAGTGACAGTCAGTATGTGTGGGACCCGTATCCCAGCGAGAGTCAGAGTGTGTGGGACCTGTACCCCAGTGAGAGTCAGTGTGTGCGGAACCTGTACCCCAGTGAGAGTCAGTGTGTGTGGGACCCGTAACCCAGAGAGAGTCAGTGTGATGGGACCCGTGCCCCATTGAGAGTCAGTGTGTGTGGGACCTGTACCCCAGTGAGAGTCAGTGTGTGTGGGACCCATACCCCAGTGAGAGTCACTTTTTGTGGGACCTGTACCCCAGTGAGAGTCAGTGTGTGCGGAACCTGTACCCCAGTGAGAGTCAGTGTGTGTGGGACCCGTAACCCAGAGAGAGTCAGTGTGATGGGACCCGTGCCCCATTGAGAGTCAGTGTGTGTGGGACCTGTAGCACAGTGAGAGTCAGTGTGTGTGGGACCCATACCCCAGTGAGAGTCACTTTTTGTGGGACCTGTACCCCAGTGAGAGTCAGTGTGTGTTAAATCCGTATCCCAGTGAGAGTCAGTGTGTGGGACCCGTACCCCAGTGAGAGTCAGTGTGTGTGGAACTGTACCCCAGTGACAGTCAGTACGTGTGGGACCTGTACCCCATTGAGAGTCAGTGTGATGGGACCCGTGTCCTATTGAGAGTCAATGTGTGTGGGACCAGTACCCCAGTGAGAGTCAATGTGTATGGGACCCGTATCCCAGTGAGAGTCAGTGTGTGTGGAAACTGTATCCCAGTGAAAGTCAGTGTGTCTGGGACCCATACCCCAGTAAGAGTCATTGTGTCTGGGACCCATACCCCAGTGAGAGTCAGTGTGTGTGTCACCCATACCCCAGTGAGAGTCAGTTTGTGTGGAACTATACCCCAGTGAGAGTCAGTGTGCTTAGAACTCGTAACCCAGTGAGAGTCAATGTGTGTGGGACCCGTACCCCAGTGAGAGTCAGTGTGTCTAGGTGCGATACACCAGTGAGAGTTAGTGTGTGTGGGACCAGTACCCCAGTGAGAGTCAGTGTGCTTAGAACTCGTAACCCAGTGAGAGTCAGTGTTTGTGGGACCCGTACCACAGTGAGAGTCAGTGTGTGTGGGACCCATACCCCAGTGAGAGTCACTTTTTGTGGGACCTGTACCCCAGTGAGAGTCAGTGTGTGTTAAATCCGTATCCCAGTGAGAGTCAGTGTTTGTGTGACCCGTACCCCATTGAGAGTCAGTGTGTGGGACACGTACCACAGTGAGAGTCAGTGTGTGGGACCCATACCCAAGTGAAAGTCAGTGTGTGGGACCCATACTCCAGTGAGAGTCAGTGTGTTGGTCCCGTACCCCAGTGAGAGTCTGTGTGTGTTGGACCAGTACCCCAGTGAGGGTCTGTGTGAGTGGGACCCATACACCAGTGAGAGTCCGTGTGTGTGGGACCCTGACCCCAGTGAGAGTCAGTGTGTGGGACCCGTACCCCAGTGAGAGTCAGTGTGTGTGGGACCTGTACCCCAGTGAGAGTCAGTGTGTGTGGGAACGTACCCCAGTGAGAATCAGTGTGTGTGGGACCCGTACCACAGTGAGAGTCAGTGTGTGGGACACGTACCCCAGTGAGAGTCAGTGTGTGGGACCCATTCCCCAGTGAGAGTCTGTGTGTGTGGGACCTGTACCCCAGTGAAAGTCAGTGTGTTTGGGACCCGTACCCCAGTGAGAGTCAGTGGGTGTGGGACCCGTACTCCAGTGAAAGTCAGTGTGTGTGGAATCTGTACGCCAATGAGAATCAGTTTGTGTGGAACTGTATCCCAGTGAGAGTCAGTGTGTGTGTGGAGCTATACCCCAGTGAGAGTCAGTTTGTGTGGGACCCGTATCCCAGTGAGAGTCAGATTGTGTGGGACCCGTACCCCAGTGAGAGTCAGTGTGTGTGGAAACTGTATCCCAGTGAAAGTCAGTGTGTCTGGGACCCATACCCCAGTGAGTGTCATTGTGTCTGGGACCCATACGCCAGTGAGAGTCAGTGTGTGTGGGACCTGTACCCCAGTAAGAGTCAGTGTGTGTGGATCTGTACCCAGTGAAAGTCAATGTGTGTGGAAATGTACCCCAGTGACAGTATGTGTGGGACCCGTAACCCAGTGAGAGTCAGTGTGTGTGGAACTGTACCCCAGTGACAGTCAGTACGTGTGGGACCTGTACCCCAGTGAGAGTCAGTTTGATGGGACCCGTGTCCCATTGAGAGTCAGAGTGTGTGGGACCCGTACCCCAGTGAAAGTCAGTGTGTATGGGAACCGTATCCCAGTGAAAGTCAGTGTGTGTTGAAAATGTATCCCAGTGAGAGTCAGTGTTTGTGGACCCATACTCCAGAGAGAGTCAGTTTGTGTGGGACCCGTATCCCAGTGAGAGTCAGTGTGTGTGGGACCTGTACCCCAGTGAGAGTCAGTGTGTGTGTGACCCATACCCCAGTGAGAGTCAGTTTGTGTGGAACTATACCCCAGTGAGAGTCAGTGTGCGTAGAACTCGTAACCCAGTGAGAGTCAGTGTTTGTGGGACCCGTACCACAGTGAGAGTCAATGTATGTGGGACCCGTACCCCAGTGAGAGTCAGTGTGTCTAGGTGCGATACCCCAGTGAGAGTCAGTGTGTGTGGGACCTGTACCCCAGTGAGAGTCAGTGTGTGTGGGAGACGTACCCCAGTGAGAACCAGTGTGTGTGGGAGCCGTACCACAGTGAGAGTCAGTGTGTGGGAGACGTACCCTCGTGAGAGTCAGTGTGTGGGACCCATACCCCAGTGAGAGTCAGTGTGTTGGACACGTACACCAGTGAGAGTCTGTGTGTGTGGGACCCATACCCCAGTGAGAGTCAATGTGTATGGGACCCGTATCCCAGTGAGAGTCAGTGTGTGTGGAAACTGTATCCCAGTGAAAGTCAGTGTGTCTGGGACCCATACCCCAGTAAGAGTCATTGTGTCTGGGACCCATACCCCAGTGAGAGTCAGTGTGTGTGTGACCCATACCCCAGTGAGAGTCAGTTTGTGTGGAACTATACCCCAGTGAGAGTCAGTGTGCTTAGAACTCGTAACCCAGTGAGAGTCAGTGTTTGTGGGACCCGTACCACAGTGAGAGTCAATGTGTGTGGGACCCGTACCCCAGTGAGAGTCAGTGTGTCTAGGTGCGATACCCCAGTGAGAGTCAGTGTGTGTGGGACCTGTACCCCAGTGAGAGTCAGTGTGTGTGGGACACGTACCCCAGTGAGAATCAGTGTGTGTGGGACCCATACCCCACTGAGAGTCAGTGTGTTGGTCCCGTACCCCAGTGAGAGTCTCTGTGTGTGGGACCAGTACCCCATTGAGGGTCTGTGTGAGTGGGACCCATACACCAGTGAGAGTCCGTGTGTGTGGGACCCAGACCCCAGTGAGAGTCAGTGTGTGGGACCCGTACCCCAGTGAGAGTCAGTGTGTGTGGGACCTGTACCCCAGTGAGAGTCAGTGTGTGTGGGAACGTACCCCAGTGAGAATCAGTGTGTGTGGGACCCGTACCACAGTGAGAGTCAGTGTGTGGGACACGTACCCCAGTGAGAGTCAGTGTGTGGGACCCATTCCCCAGTGAGAGTCTGTGTGTGTGGGACCTGTACCCCAGTGAAAGTCAGTGTGTGTGGGACCCGTACCCCAGTGAGAGTCAGTGGGTGTGGGACCCGTACTCCAGTGAGAGTCAGTGTGTGTGGAATCTGTACGCCAATGAGAAGTGGAACTGTATCCCAGTGAGAGTCGGTGTGTGTGTGGAACTATACCCCAGTGAGAGTCAGTTTGTGTGGGACCCGTATCCCAGTGAGAGTCAGATTGTGTGGGACCCGTAACCCAGTGAGAGTCAGTGTGTGTGGAAACTGTATCCCAGTGAAAGTCAGTGTTTCTGGGACCCAAACCCCAGTGAGTGTCATTGTGTCTGGGACCCATACGCCAGTGAGAGTCAGTGTGTGTGGGACCTGTACCCCAGTAAGAGTCAGTGTGTGTGGATCTGTACTCAGTGAAAGTCAATGTGTGTGGAAATGTACCCCAGTGACAGTATGTGTGGGACCCGTAACCCAGTGAGAGTCAGTGTGTGTGGAACTGTACCCCAGTGACAGTCAGTACGTGTGGGACCTGTACCCCAGTGAGAGTCAGTGTGATGGGACCCGTGTCCCATTGAGAGTCAGAGTGTGTGGGACCCGTACCCCAGTGAAAGTCAGTGTGTATGGGAACCGTATCCCAGTGAAAGTCATTGTGTGTTGAAAATGTATCCCAGTGAGAGTCAGTGTTTGTGGACCCATACTCCAGAGAGAGTCAGTTTGTGTGGGACCCCTATCCCAGTGAGAGTCAGTGTGTGTGGGACCTGTACCCCAGTGAGAGTCAGTGTGTGTGTGACCCATACCCCAGTGAGAGTCAGTTTGTGTGGAACTATACCCCAGTGAGAGTCAGTGTGCGTAGAACTCGTAACCCAGTGAGAGTCAGTGTTTGTGGGACCCGTACCACAGTGAGAGTCAATGTGTGTGGGACCCGTACCCCAGTGAGAGTCAGTGTGTCTAGGTGCGATACCCCAGTGAGAGTCAGTGTGTGTGGGACCTGTACCCCAGTGAGAGTCAGTGTGTGTGGGAGACGTACCCCAGTGAGAGTCAGTGTGTGGGACCCATACCCCAGTGAGAGTCAATGTGTATGGGACCCGTATCCCAGTGAGAGTCAGTGTATGTGGAAACTGTATCCCAGTGAAAGTCAGTGTATCTGGGACCCATACCCCAGTAAGAGTCATTGTGTCTGGGACCCATACCCCAGTGAGAGTCAGTTTGTGTGGAACTATACCCCAGTGAGAGTCAGTGTGCTTAGAACTCATAACCCAGTGAGAGTCAGTGTTTGTGGGACCCGTACCACAGTGAGGGTCAATGTGTGTGGGACCCGTACCCCAGTGAGAGTCAGTGTGTCTGGGTGCGATACCCCAGTGAGAGTCAGTGTGTGTGGGACCTGTACCCAGTGAGAGTCAGTGTGTGTGGAACACGTACCCCAGTGAGAATCAGTGTGTGTGGGAGCCGTAGCACAGTGAGAGTCAGTGTGTGGGAGACGTACCCCAGTGAGAGTAAGTGTGTGGGACCCATACCCCACTGAGAGTCAGTGTGTTGGACCCGTACACCAGTGAGCGTCTGTGTGTGTGGGACCCATACCCCAGTGAGATTCAGTGTGTGTGGGACCTGCACCACAGTGAGAGTCAGTGTGTGTGGATCCCATACCCCAGTGTGAGTCAGTGTGTGTGGGACCTGTACCCTAGTCAGAGTCAGTGTGTGTGGAACCCATACCCCAGTGTGAGTCAGTGTGTGTGGAAACTGTATCCCAGTGAAAGTCAGTATGTCTGGGTCCCATACCCCAGTAAGAGTCATTGTGTCTGGGACCCATACCCCAGAGAGAGTCAGTGTGTGTGTGACCCATACCCCAGTGAGAGTCAGTGTGTTGGACCCATACCCCAGTGAGAGGCTGTGTGTGTGGGTCCCATACCCCAGTGAGCGTCTGTGTGTGTGGGACCCGTCCCTCAGTGAGAGTCAGTGTGTGTGGAACCCGTAGCACATTGAGAGTCAGTGAGTGGGACCCGTACCCAGTGAGAGTCATCGTGTGTGGGACCTGTACCCCAGTGAGAGTCAGTGTGTGTGGGACCCGTACCCCAGTGAGAATCAGTGTATGTGGGACCAGTACCCCAGTGAGAGTCAGTGTGTGAGACACGTACCCCAGTGAGAGTCAGTGTGTGGAACCCATACCCCAGTGAGAGTCAGTGTGTGGGACCCATACCCCAGTGACAGTCAGTGTGTTGGACCCATACCCCAGTGAGAGGATGTGTGTGTGGGTCCCGTACCCCAGTGAGCGTCTGTGTGTGTGGGACCCGTACCCCAGTGAGAGTCAGTGTGTGTGGGACGCATACCCCAGTGAGAGTCAGTGTGTGGGACCCGTACCCCAGTGAGAGTCAGTGTGTGTGGGACCTGTACCCCAGTGAGAATCAGTGTGTGTGGGACCTGTACCCCAGTGAGAATCAGTGCGTGTGGGACCTGTACCCCAGTGAGAGTCAGTGTGTGTGGAATCTGTACCCCAATGAGAGTCAGTTTGTGTGGAACTGTACCCCAGTGAGAGTCGGTTTGTGTGTGGAACTATACCCCAGTGAGAGTCAGTTTGTGTGGGACCCGTATCCCAGTGAGAGTCAGTGTGTGTGGAAACTGTATCCCAGTGAAAGTCAGTGTGTCTGGGACCCATACCCCAGTGAGAGTCATTGTGTCTGGGACCCATACCCCAGTGAGAGTCAGTGTGTGTGGGACCCATACCCCAGTGAGAGTCAGTGTGTGAGGAACTATACCCCAGTGAGACTCAGTGTACGTAGAACTCGTAACCCAGTGAGAGTCAGTGTTTGCGGGACCCGTACCACAGTGAGAGTCATTGTGTCTAGGAGCCATACCCCAGTGAGATTCAGTGTGTGTGGGACCGGTACCCCAGTGAGAGTCAGTGTGTGTGGAAACTGTATCCCAGTGAAAGTCAGTGTGTCTGGAACCCATACCCCAGTGAGAGTCATTGTGTCTGGGACCCATACCCCAGTGAGAGTCTGTGTGTGTGGGACCCATACCCCAATGAGTGTCAGTTTGTGTAGAACTCGTATCCCAGTGAGAGTCATTGTGTCTGGGACCCATACCCCAGTGAGAGTCAGTGTGTGTGGGACCCATACCCCAGTGAGAGACAGTTTGTGTGGAACTATACCCCAGTGAGAGTCAGTGTGCGTAGAACTTGTATCCCAATGAGAGTCAGTGTGTGCTGGTCCCGTACCACAGTGAGAGTCAATGTGTGTGGGACCCGTACCCCAGTGAGAGTCAGTGTGTCTAGGAGCCATACCCCAGTGAGAGTCAGACTGTGTGGCTCCCGTACCCCAGTGAGAGTCAGTGTGTGTGGGACCTGTACCCCGGTGAGAGTCAGTGTGTGTGGAACTGTACCCCAGTGAGAGTCGGTGTGTGTGTGGAATTATAACCCAGTGAGAGTCAGAGAGTGTGGGACCCGTATCCCAGTGAGAGTCAGAGAGTGTGGGAACTGTACCCCAGTGAGAGTCAGTGTGCGTGGAAACTGTATCCCAGTGAAAGTCAGTGTGTATGGGACCCATACCCCAGTGAGAGTCATTGTGTCTGGGACCCATACCCCAGTGAGAGTCAGTGTGTGTGGGACCCATACCCCAGTGAGAGTCAGTTTGTATGGAACTATACCCCAGTGAGAGTCAGTGTGCGTAGAACTCGTAACCCAGTGAGAGTCAGTGTTTGCGGGACCCGGACAACAGTGAGAGTCAATGTGTGTGGGACCCGTACCCCAGTGAGAGTCAGTGTGTCTAGGAGCGATACCCCAGTGTGAGTCAGTGCGTGTGGGACCCGTACCCCAGTGAGAGTCAGTGTGTGGGACCCATACCCGAGTGAGAGTGTGTTGGACCCGTAAACCAGTGAGAGTCTGTGTGTGTGGGACCCATACCCCAGTGAGCGTCTGTGTGTGTGGGACCCATACCCCAGTGAGAGTCAGTGCGTGTGGGACCCAAACCGCAGTGAGAGTCAGTGTGTGGGACCCGTACCCCAGTGAGAATCAGTGTGTGTGGGACCGGGACCCCAGTGAGAGTCAGTGTATGTAGGACCCGTACCCGAGTGAGAGTCAGTGTGTGTGGGACCCATACACCAGTGAGAGTCAGTGTGTGGGACCCGTACCCCAGTGAGACTCAGTGTGTGTGGAATCTGTACCCCAATGAGAGTCAGTTTGTGTGGAACTGTACCCCAGTGAGAGTCGGTTTGTGTGTAGAACTATACCCCAGTGAGAGTCACTTTGTGTGGGACCCGTATCCTAGTGAGAGTCTGAGAGTGTGGGAACTGTACCCCAGTGAGAGTCAGTGTGTGTGGAAACTGTATCCCAGTGAAAGTCAGTGTGTCTGGGACCCATACCCCAGTGAGAGTCATTGTGTCTGGGACCCATAGCCCAGTGAGAGTCAGAGAGTGTGAGAACTGTACCCCAGTGAGAGTCAGTGTGCGTGGAAACTGTATCCCAGTGAAAGTCATTGTGTCTGGGACCCATACCCCTGTGAGAGTCATTGTGTCTGGGACCCATACCCCAGCGAGAGTCAGTGTGTGTGGGACCCGGACCCCCGTGAGAGTCAGTGTGTGTGGGACCCGGACCCCCTTGAGAGTCAGTGTGTGTGGAAACTGTATCCCAGTAAAAGTCAGAGTGTCTGGATCCCATACCCCAGTGAGAGTCATTGTGTCTGGCAACCATACCCCAGTGAGTGTCAGTGTGTGTGGGACCCATACCCCAGTGAGAGTCAGTTTGTGTGGAACTAAACCCCAGTGAGAGTCAGTGTGCGTAGAAGTCGTATCCCATTGAGAGTCAGTGTGTGCGGGACCCGTACCACAGTGAGAGTCAATGTGTGGGACCCGTACCCCAGTGAGAGTCAGTGTGTCTAGGAGCCATACCCCAGTGAGACTCAGTGTGTGTGGGACCCGTACCCCAGTGAGAGTCAGTGTGTGTGGAAGCTGTATCCCAGTGAAAGTCAGTGTGTCTGGAACACATACCCCAGTGAGAGTCATTGTGTCTGGGACCCATTGCCCAGTGAGAGTCAGTGTGTGTGGAACTCGTACACCAAAGTGTCAGTGTTTGTTGAACCCGTACTCCATTGAGAGTTCGTGTGCGTGGAACTGTACCCCAGTGAGAGTCAGTTTGTGTGGAACTATACCCCAGTGAGAGTCAGTGGGCGTAGAACTCATATCCCAGTGAGAGTCAGTCTGTGCAGGACCCGTACTCCAGTGAGAGTCAGTGTGTCTAGTAGCCATACCCCAGTGAGAGTCAGTGTGTGTGGGACCTGTACCCCAGTGAGAGTCAGTGTGTGTGCAACTGTACTCAGTGAAAGTCAATGTGTGTGTTGGAATGTACCCCAGTGACAGTATGTGTGGGACCCGTATCCCAGTGAGAGTCAGTGTATGTGGAACTGTACCCCAGTGACAGTCAGTACGTGTGGGACCTGTACCCCAGTGAGAGTCAGTGTGATGGGACCCGTGTCCTATTGAGAGTCAATGTGTGTGGGACCCGTACCCCAGTGAGAGTCAGTGTGTGTTGAAAATGTATCCCAGTGAGAGTCAGGGTTTGTGGACCCATACCCCAGTGAGAGTCAGTTTGTGTGGGACCCATACCCCAGTGAAAGTGAGTATGTGTGGGACCTGTACCCCAGTGAGAATCAGTGTGTGTGGAACTGTACTCAGTGAGAGTCAATGTGTGTGGAACTGTACCCCAGTGACAGTCAGTATGTGTGGGACCCGTATCCCAGCGAGAGTCAGAGTGTGTGGGACCTGTACCCCAGTGAGAGTCAGTGTGTGCGGAACCTGTACCCTAGTGAGAGTCAGTGTGTGTGGAAACTGTGTCCCAGTGAGAGTCAGAGTGTCAGGAACCCATACCCCAGTGAGAGTCATTGTGTCTGGGACCCATACCCCAGTGAAAGTCAGTGTGTGTGGGACACATACCCCAGTGAGAATCAGTGTGTGTTGGACTAAACCCCTGTGAGAGTCAGTGTGCGCAGAACTCGTATCCCAGAGAGAGTCAGTGTGTGTGGGACCCATACCCAAGTGAGAGTTAGTTTGTGTGGAACTGTACCCCAGTGAGAGTCAGTGTCTGTGGGACCCATACCCCAGTGAGAGTCAGTTTTTGTGGGACCTGTACCCCAGTGAGAGTCAGTGTGTGTTAAATCCGTATCACAGTGAGAGTCAGTGTTTGTGGGACCCGTACCCCAGTGAGAGTCTGTGTGTGTGGGACCAATACCCCAGTGAGAGTCAGTGTGTGTGGGACCTTCACCCCAGTGAGAGTCAGTGTGTGTGTAACTGTACTCAGTGAGAGTCAATGTGTGTGGAAATGTACCCCAGTGACAGTCAGTATGTGTGGGACCCGTATCCCAACGAGAGTCAGAGTGTGTGCGACCTGTACCCCAGTGAGAGTCAGTGTGTGTGGAACCCATACCACAGTGTGAGTGAGTGTGTGTGGGACCCGTATCCCAGTGAGAGTCTGTGTGTGTGGGACCAATACCCCAGTGAGAGTCAGTGTGTGTGGGACCTTCACCCCAGTGAGAGTCAGTGTGTGTGTAACTGTACTCAGTGAGAGTCAATGTGTGTGGAAATGTACCCCAGTGACAGTCAGTATGTGTGGGACCCGTATCCCAGCGAGAGTCAGAGTGTGTGGGATCTGTACCCCAGTGAGAGTCAGTGTGTGTGGAATCTGTATCCCAGTGAAAGTCAGTGTGTCTGGAACCCATACCCCAGTGAGAGTCATTGTGTCTGGGACCCATACCCCAGTGAGAGTCAGTGTGTGTGGAACTCGTACACCAAAGTGTCAGTGTTTGTTGAACCCGTACTCCACTGAGAGTTAGTGTGCGTGGAACTGTTCCCCAGTGAGAGTCGGTGTGTGTGTGGAACTATACCCCAGTGAGAGTCAGTTTGTGTGGGACCCGTATCCCAGTGAGAGTCAGTGTGTTGGACCCGTACCCCAGTGAGAGTCAGTGTGTGGGACCCATACCACAGTGAGAGTCAGTGTGTTGGACCCGTACCCCAGTGAGAGTCAGTGTGTGTTAAATCCGTATCACAGTGAGAGTCAGTGTTTGTGGGACCCGTACCCCAGTGAGAGTCTGTGTGTGTGGGACACATACCCCAGTGAGAGTCAGTGTGTGTGGGACCTTCACCCTAGTGAGAGTCAGTGTGTGTGGAACTGTACTCAGTGAGAGTCAATGTGTGCGGAAATGAACCCCAGTGACAGTCAGTATGTGTGGGACCCGTATCTCAGCGAGAGTCAGAGTGTGTGGGAGCTGTACCCTAGTGAGAGTCAGTGTGTGTGGCAACCATACCCCAGTGTGAGTCAGTGTGTGTGGGACCCGTATCCCAGTGAGAGTCAGTGTGTGTGGAACTGTACTCAGTGAGAGTCAATGTGTGTCGAACTGTACCCCAGTGACAGTCAGTATGTGTGGGACCCTTATACCAGCGAGAGTCAGAGTGTGTGGGATCTGTACCCCAGTGAGAGTCAGTGTGTGTGGAACCCGTACCCCAGTGAGAGTCAGTGTGTGTGGAACCCGTACCCCATTGAGAGTCAGTGTGTGGGACCCGTACCCCAGTGAGAGTCAGTGTGTGTGTGACCTGTACCCCAGTGAGAGTCAGTGTGTGTGGGACCCGTACCCCAGTGAGAATCAGTGTGTGTGGGACCCGTACCCCAGTGAGAGTCAGTGTGTGGGACACGTACCCCAGTGAGAGTCAGTGTGTGGTACCCATACCCCAGTGAGAGTCAGTGTGTGGGACCCATACCCCAGTGAGAGTCAGTGTGTTGGACCCGTACCCCACTGAGAGGCTGTGTGTTTGGGACCCATACCCCAGTGAGCGTCTGTGTGTATGGGACCTGTACCCCAGTGAGTCTCAGTGTGTGTGGGACCCATACCCCAGTGAGAGTCAGTGCGTGGGACCCGTACCCCAGTGAAAGTCAGTGTGTGTGGTACCTGTACCCCAGTGAGAATCAGTGTGTGTGGGACCCGTACCCCAGTGAGAGTCAGTGTGTGTGCAATCTGTACCCCAATGAGAGTCAGTTTGTGTGGAACTGAACACCAGTGAGAGTCGGTTTGTGTGTGGAACTATACCCCAGTGAGTGTCAGTTTGTCTGGAACTATACCCCAGTGAGAGTCAGTGTGCGTAGAACTCGTATCCCAGTGAGAGTCAGTGTGTGCGGGACCCGTACCTCAGTGAGAGTCAGTGTGTGTGGAAACTGTGTCCCAGTGAGAGTCAGCGTGTCTGGAACCCATACCCCAGTGAGAGTCATTGTGTCTGGGACCCATACCCCAGTGAAAGTCAGTGTGTGTGGGACCCTTACCCCAGTGAGAATCAGTTAGTGTTGGACTAAACCCCAGTGAGAGTCAGTGTGCGTAGAACTCGTATCCCAGAGAGAGTCAGTGTGTGTGGGACCCATACCCCAGTGAGAGTTAGTTTGTGTGGAACTATACCCCAGTGAGAGTCAGTGTGTGTGGGACCCATACCCCAGTGAGAGTCAGTTTTTGTGGGACCTGTACTCCAGTGAGAGTCTGTGTGTGTTAATTCCGTATCACAGTGAGAGTCAGTGTTTGTGGGACCCGTATCCCAGCGAGAGTCAGAGTGTGTGGGATCTGTACCCCGGTGAGAGTCAGTGTGTGTGGAACCCATACCCCAGTGAGAGTCAGTGTGTGTGGAACCCGTAACCCATTGAGAGTCAGTGTGTGGGACCCATACCCCAGTGAGAGTCAGTGTGTGTGGGACCAGTACCCCAGTGAGAGTCAGTGTGTGTGGAAACTGTATCCCAGTGAAAGTCAGTGTGTCTGGAACCCATACCCCTGTGAGAGTCAGTGTGTGTGGAATCTGTATCCCAGTGAGAGTCAGTGTGTCTGGAACCCATACCCCAGTGAGAGTCATTGTGTCTGGGACCCATACCCCAGTGAAAGTCAGAGTGTGTGGGACCCATACCCCAGTGAGAATCAGTTTGTGTTGGACGAAACCCCAGTGAGAGTCAGTGTGCGTAGAACTCGTATCCCAGCGAGAGTCAGAGTGTGTGGGATCTGTACCCCGGTGAGAGTCAGTGTGTGTGGAACCCGTACCCCAGTGAGAGTCAGTGTGTGTGGAACCTGTACCCCATTGAGAGTCAGTGTGTGGGACCCATACCCCAGTGAGAGTCAGTGTGTGTGCAATCTGTACCCCAATGAGAGTCAGTTTGTGTGGAACTGAACACCAGTGAGAGTCGGTTTGTGTGTGGAACTATACCCCAGTGAGTGTCAGTTTGTCTGGAACTATACCCCAGTGAGAGTCAGTGTGCGTAGAACTCGTATCCCAGTGAGAGTCAGTGTGTGCGGGACCCGTACCTCAGTGAGAGTCAGTGTGTGTGGAAACTGTGTCCCAGTGAGAGTCAGCGTGTCTGGAACCCATACCCCAGTGAGAGTCATTGAGTCTGGGACCCATACCCCAGTGAAAGTCAGTGTGTGTGGGACCCTTACCCCAGTGAGAATCAGTTAGTGTTGGACTAAACCCCAGTGAGAGTCAGTGTGCGTAGAACTCGTATCCCAGAGAGAGTCAGTGTGTGTGGGACCCATACCCCAGTGAGAGTTAGTTTGTGTGGAACTATACCCCAGTGAGAGTCAGTGTGTGTGGGACCCATACCCCAGTGAGAGTCAGTTTTTGTGGGACCTGTACCCCAGTGAGAGTCTGTGTGTGTTAATTCCGTATCACAGTGAGAGTCAGTGTTTGTGGGACCCGTATCCCAGCGAGAGTCAGAGTGTGTGGGATCTGTACCCCGGTGAGAGTCAGTGTGTGTGGAACCCATACCCCAGTGAGAGTCAGTGTGTGTGGAACCCGTAACCCATTGAGAGTCAGTGTGTGGGACCCATACCCCAGTGAGAGTAAGTGTGTGTGGGACCAGTACCCCAGTGAGAGTCAGTGTGTGTGGAAACTGTATCCCAGTGAAAGTCAGTGTGTCTGGAACCCATACCCCTGTGAGAGTCAGTGTGTGTGGAAACTGTAACCCAGTGAGAGTCAGTGTGTCTGGAACCCATACCCCAGTGAGAGTCATTGTGTCTGGGACCCATACCCCAGTGAAAGTCAGAGTGTGTGGGACCCATACCCCAGTGAGAATCAGTTTGTGTTGGACGAAACCCCAGTGAGAGTCAGTGTGCGTAGAACTCGTATCCCAGCGAGAGTCAGAGTGTGTGGGATCTGTACCCCGGTGAGAGTCAGTGTGTGTGGAACCCGTACCCCAGTGAGAGTCAGTGTGTGTGGAACCTGTACCCCATTGAGAGTCAGTGTGTGGGACCCATACCCCAGTGAGAGTCAGTGTGTGTGGGACCAGTAACCCAGTGAGAGTAGGTGTGTGTGGAAACTGTATCTCAGTGAAAGTCAGTGTGTCTGGAACCCATACCCCTGTGAGAGTCAGTGTGTGTGGGAACCATACCCCAGTGAGTGTCTGTTTGTGTGGAACTATACCCCAGAGAGAGTCAGTGTGCGTAGAACTCGTATCCCAGTGAGAGTCAGTGTGTGCGGGACCCATACCCCAGTGAGAGTCAGTGTGTGTGGAAACTGTATCCCAGTGAGAGTCAGTGTGTCTGGAACCCATACCCCAGTGAGAGTCATTGTGTCTGGGACCCATACCCCAGTGAAAGTCAGTGTGTGTGGGACCCATACCCCAGTGAGAATCAGTTTGTGTTGGACTAAACCCCAGTGTGAGTCAGTGTGAGTAGAACTCGTAACCCAGTGAGAGTCAGTGTTTGCGGGACCCGTACCACAGTGAGAGTCTGTGTGTGTGGGACCCATACCACAGTGAGAGTCAGTGTGTGTGGGACCGTCACCCCAGTGAGAGTCTGTGTGTGTGGGACCCATACCCCAGTGAGAGTCAGTGTGTGTGGGACCTGCACCCCAGTGAGAGTCAGTGTGTGTGGAACTGTACTCAGTGAGAGTCAATGTGTGTGGAAATGTACCCCAGTGACAGTCAGTATGTGTGGGACCCGTATCTCAGCGAGAGTCAGAGTGTGTGGGACCTGTACCCTAGTGAGAGTCAGTGTGTGTGGAAACCATACCCCAGTGTGAGTCAGTGTTTGTGGGACCCGTATCCCACTGAGAGTCAGTGTGTGTGGAACTGTACTCAGTGAGAGTCAATGTGTGTGGAACAGTACCCCAGTGACAGTCAGTATGTGTGGGACCCGTATCCCAGCGAGAGTCAGAGTGTGTGGGATCTGTACCCCGAGAGTCAGTGTGTGTGGAACCCGTACCCCAGTGAGAGGCAGTGTGTGTGGAACACGTGCCCCATGGAGAGACAGTGTGTGGGACCCGTACCCCAGTGAGAGTCAGTGTGTGTGGGACCCGTACCCCAGTGAGAGTCAGTGTGTGGGACACGTACCCCAGTGAGAGTCAGTGTGTGGGACCCATACCCCAGTGAGAGTCAGTGTGTGGGACCCATACCCCAGTGAGAGTCAGTGTGTTGGACCCGTACCCCAGTGAGAGGCTGTGTGTTTGGGACCCATAACCTTGTGAGCGTCTGTGTGTGTGGGACCCGTACCCCAGTGAGAGTCAGTGTGTGTGGGACCCTTACCCCAGTGAGAGTCAGTGCGTGGGACCCGTACCCCAGTGAGAGTCAGTGTGTGTGGGACCTGTACCCCATTGAGAATCAATGTGTGTGGGACCCATACCCCAGTGAGAGTCAGTGTGTGTGGGACCCGTACCCCAGTGAGAGTCATTGTGTGTGGAATCTGTACCCCAATGAGAGTCAGTTTGTTTGGAACTGTACACCAGTGAGAGTCGGTTTGTGTGTGGAACTATACCCCAGTGATAGTCAGTGTGTGTGGAACTGTACTCAGTGAGAGTCAATGTGTGTGGAACTGTACCCCAGTGACAGTCAGTATGTGTGGGACCCGTATCCCAGCGAGAGTCAGAGTGTGTGGGATCTGTACCCCGGTGAGAGTCAGTGTGTGTGGAACCCGTACCCCAGTGAGAGTCAGTGTGTGTGGGACCCATACCCCAGTGAGAGTCAGTGTGTGTGGGACCAGTACCCCAGTGAGAGTCAGTGTGTGTGGAAACTGTATCCCAGTAAAGTCAGTGTGTCTGGAACCCATACCCATGTGAGAGTCAGTGTGTGTGGGACCCATACCCCAGTGAGTGTCTGTTTGTGTGGAACTATACCCCAGAGAGAGTCAGTGTGCGTAGAACTCGTATCCCAGTGAGAGTCAGTGTGTGCGGGACCCGTACCCCAGTGAGAGTCAGTGTGTGTGGAAACTGTATCCCAGTGAGAGTCAGTGTGTCTGGAACCCATACCCCAGTGAGAGTCATTGTGTCTGGGACCCATACCCCAGTGAAAGTCAGTGTGTGTGGGACCCATACCCCAGTGAGAATCAGTTTGTGTTGGACTAAACCCCAGTGAGAGTCAGTGTGCGTAGAACTCGTAACCCAGTGAGAGTCAGTGTTTGCGGGACCCGTACCACAGTGAGTGTCAATGTGTGTGGGACCCGTATCCCAGTGAGAGTCAGTGTGTCTAGGAGCGATACCCCAGTGAGAGTCAGTGTGTGTGGGACCCGTGCCCCAGTGAGAGTCAGTGTGTGGGACCCATACCCAGTGAGAGTCAGTGTGTTGGACCCGTAACCCATTGTGAGTCTGTGTGTTTGGGACCCGTACCCCAGTGAGCGTCTGCGTGTGTGGGACCCATACCCGAGTGAGAGTCAATGTGTGTGGGACCCGTACCCCAGTGAGAATCAGTGTGTCTAGGAGCCATACCCCAGCTAGAGTCAGTGTGTGTGGGACCCGGACCCCCGTGAGAGTCAGTGTGTGCGGGACCCGGATCCCCGTGAGAGTCAGTGTGTGTGGAAACTGTATCCCAGTGAAAGTCAGTGTGTCTGGATCCCACACCCCAGTGAGAGTCATTGTGTCTGGGACCCATACCCCAGTGAGAGTCAATGTGTGTGGGACCCATACCCCTGTGAGAGTCAGTTTGTGTGGAACTAAACCCCAGTGAGAGTCAGTGTGCGTAGAACTCGTATCCCATTGAGAGTCAGTGTTTGCGGGATCCGTACCACAGTGTGAGTCAATGTGTGTGGGACCCGTACCCCAGTGAAAGTCATTGTGTCTGGGACCCATAGCCCAGTGAGAGTCAGTGTGTGTGGAACTCGTACACCAAAGTGTCAGTGTTTGTTGAACCCGTACTCCATTGAGAGTTAGTGTGCGTGGAACTGTACCCCAGTGAGAGTCAGTTTGTGTGGAACTATACCCCAGTGAGAGTCAGTGGGCGTAGAACTCATATCCCAGTGAGAGTCAGTTTGTGCTGGACCCGTACCCCAGTGAGAGTCAGTGTGTCTAGTAGCCATACCCCAGTGAGAGTCAGTGTGTGTGGGACCTGTACCCCAGTGAGAGTCAGTGTGTGTGCAACTGTACTCAGTGAAAGTCAATGTGTGTGGAAATGTACCCCAGTGACAGTATGTGTGGGACCCGTATCCCAGTGAGAGTCAGTGTGTGTGGAACTGTACCCCAGTGACAGTCAGTACGTGTGGGACCTGTACCCCATTGAGAGTCAGTGTGATGGGACCCGTGTCCTATTGAGAGTCAATGTGTGTGGGACCCGTACCCCAGTGAGAGTCAGTGTGTATGGGACCCGTATCCCAGTGAGAGTCAGTGTGTGTTGAAAATGTATCCCAGTGAGAGTCAGTGTTTGTGGACCCATACCCCAGTGAGAGTCAGTTTGTGTGGGACCCATACCCCAGTGAAAGTGAGTATGTGTGGGACCTGTACCCCAGTGAGAATCAGTGTGTGTTGAACTGTACTCAGTGAGAGTCAATGTGTGTGGAACTGTACCCCAGTGACAGTCAGTATGTGTGGGACCCGTATCCCAGCGAGAGTCAGAGTGTGTGGGACCTGTACCCCAGTGAGAGTCAGTGTGTGCGGAACCTGTACCCCAGTGAGAGTCAGTGTGTGTGGGACCCGTCACCCAGAGAGAGTCAGTGTGATGGGACCCGTGCCCCATTGAGAGTCAGTGTGTGTGGGACCTGTACCCCAGTGAGAGTCAGTGTGTGTGGGACCCATACCCCAGTGAGAGTCACTTTTTGTGGGACCTGTACCCCAGTGAGAGTCAGTGTGTGTTAAATCCGTATCCCAGTGAGAGTCAGTGTTTGTGTGACCCGTACCCCATTGAGAGTCAGTGTGTGGGACACGTACCACAGTGAGAGTCAGTGTGTGGGACCCATACCCAAGTGAAAGTCAGTGTGTGGGACCCATACTCCAGTGAGAGTCAGTGTGTTGGTCCCGTACCCCAGTGAGAGTCTGTGTGTGTGGGACCAGTACCCCAGTGAGGGTCTGTGTGAGTGGGACCCATACACCAGTGAGAGTCCGTGTGTGTGGGACCCAGACCCCAGTGAGAGTCAGTGTGTGGGACCCGTACCCCAGTGAGAGTCAGTGTGTGTGGGACCTGTACCCCAGTGAGAGTCAGTGTGTGAGGGAACGTACCCCAGTGAGAATCAGTGTGTGTGGGACCCGTACCACAGTGAGAGTCAGTGTGTGGGACACGTACCCCAGTGAGAGTCAGTGTGTGGGACCCATTCCCCAGTGAGAGTCTGTGTGTGTGGGACCTGTACCCCAGTGAAAGTCAGTGTGTGTGGGACCCGTACCCCAGTGAGAGTCAGTGGGTGTGGGACCCGTACTCCAGTGAGAGTCAGTGTGTGTGGAATCTGTACGCCAATGAGAATCAGTTTGTGTGGAACTGTACCCCAGTGAGAGTCGGTGTGTGTGTGGAACTATACCCCAGTGGGAGTCAGTTTGTGTGGGACCCGTATCCCAGTGAGAGTCAGGTTGTGTGGGACCCGTACCCCAGTGAGAGTCAGTGTGTGTGGAAACTGTATCCCAGTGAAATTCAGTGTGTCTGGGACCCATACGCCAGTGAGAGTCAGTGTATGTGGGACCTGTCCCCAGTAAGAGTCAGTGTGTGTGGAACTGTACTCAGTGAAAGTCAATGTGTGTGGAAATGTACCCCTTGTGACAGTATGTGTGGGACCCGTAACCCAGTGAGAGTCAGTGTGTGTGGAACTGTACCCCAGTGACAGTCAGTACGTGTGGGACCTGTACCCCAGTGAGAGTCAGTGTGATGCGACCCGTGTCCCATTGAGAGTCAGAGTGTGTGGGACCCGTACCCCAGTGAAAGTCAGTGTGTATGGGAACCGTATCCCAGTGAAAGTCAGTGTGTGTTGAAAATGTATCCCAGTGAGAGTCAGTGTTTGTGGACCCATACTCCAGAGAGAGTCAGTTTGTGTGGGACCCGTATCCCAGTGAGAGTCAGTGTGTGTGGGAGACGTACCCTCGTGAGAGTCAGTGTGTGGGACCCATACCCCAGTGAGAGTCAGTGTGTTGGACACGTACACCAGTGAGAGTCTGTGTGTGTGGGACCCATACCCCAGTGAGAATCAGTGTGTATGGGACCCGTATCCCAGTGAGAGTCAGTGTGTGTGGAAACTGTATTCCAGTGAAAGTCAGTGTGTCTGGGACCCATACCCCACTAAGAGTCATTGTGTCTGGGACCCATACCCCAGTGAGAGTCAGTGTGTGTGTGACCCATACCCCAGTGAGAGTCAGTTTGTGTGGAACTATACCCCAGTGAGTGTCAGTGTGCGTAGAACTCGTAACCCTGTGAGAGTCAGTGTTTGTGGGACCCGTACCACAATGAGAGTCAATGTGTGTGGGACCCGTACCCCAGTGAGAGTCAGTGTGTCTAGGTGCGATACCCCAGTGAGAGTCAGTGTGTGTGGGACCTGTACCCCAGTGAGAGTCAGTGTGTGTGGGACACGTACCCCAGTGAGAATCAGTGTGTGTGGGAGCCGTACCACAGTGAGAGTCAGTGTGTGGGAGACGTACCCCAGTGAGAGTCAGTGTGTGGGACCCATACCCCACTGAGAGTCAGTGTGTTGGACCCGTACACCAGTGAGAGTCTGTGTGTGTGGGACCCATACCCCAGTGAGATTCAGTGTGTGTGGGACCTGCACCACAGTGAGAGTCAGTGTGTGTGGAACCCATACCCCAGTGTGAGTCAGTGTGTGTGGGACCTGTACCCTAGTCAGAGTCAGTGTGTGTGGAACCTATACCCCAGTGTGAGTCAGTGTGTGTGGGACCCGTATCCCAGTGAGAGTCAGTGTGTGTGGAACTGTACTCAGTGAGAGTCAATGTGTGTGGAACTGTACCCCAGTGACAGTCAGTATGTGTGGGACCCGTATCCCAGCGAGAGTCAGAGTGTGTGGGATCTGTACCCCAGTGAGAGTCAGTGTGTGTGGAACCCGTCCCCCAGTGAGAGTCAGTGTGTGTGGAACCCGTACCCCAATGAGAGTCAGTGTGTGGGACCCGTACCCCAGTGAGAGTCAGTGTGTGGGACCCATACCCCAGTGAGAGTCAGTGTGTTGAACCCATACCCCAGTGAGCGTCTGTGTGTGTGGGACCCCTAGCCCAGTGAGAGTCAGTGTGTGTGGGACGCATACACCAGTGAGAGTCAGTGTGTGCGACCCGTACCCCAGTGAGAGTCAGTGTGTGTGGGACCTGTACCCCAGTGAGAATCAGTATGTGTGGCAACCGTACTTCAGTGAGAGTCAGTGTGTGTGGGACCCGTACCCCAGTGCGAGTCCGAGTGTGTGGGACCTGTACCCCAGTGAGAGTCAGTGTGTGCGGAACCTGTACCCCAGTGAGAGTCAGTGTGTGTGGGACCCGTAACCCAGAGATAGTCAGTGTGATGGGACCCGTGCCCCATTGAGAGTCAGTGTGTGTGGGACCTGTACCCCAGTGAGAGTCAGTGTGTGTGGGACCCATACCCCAGTGAGAGTCACTTTTTGTGGGACCTGTACCCCAGTGAGAGTCAGTGTGTGTTAAATCCGTATCCCAGTGAGAGTCAGTGATTGTGTGACCCGTACCCAATTGAGAGTCAGTGTGTGGAACCCGTACCCCAGTGAGAATCAGTGTGTGTGGGACCCGTACCCCAGTGAGAGTCAGTGTGTGGGACACATACCCCAGTGAGAGTCAGTGTGTGGGACCCATACCCAAGTGAAAGTCAGTGTGTGGGACCCATACCCCAGTGAGAGTCAGTGTGTTGGTCCCATACCCCAGTGAGAGTCTGTGTGTGTGGGACCAGTACCCCAGTGAGGGTCTGTGTGAGTGGGACCCATAACCCAGTGAGCGTCCGTGTGTGTGGGACCCAGACCCCAGTGGGAGTCAGTGTGTGGGACCAGTACCCCAGTGAGAGTCAGTGTGTGTGGGACCTGTACCCCAGTGAGAGTCAGTGTGTGTGGGAACGTACCCCAGTGAGAATCAGTGTGTGTGGGACCCGTACCACAGTTAGAGTCAGTGTGTGGGACACGTACCCCAGTGAGAGTCAGTGTGTGGGACCCATACCCCAGTGAGAGTCAGTGGGTGTGGGACCCGTACCCCAATGAGAGTCAGTGTGTGTGGAATCTGTACCCCAATGAGATTCAGTTTGTGTGGAACTGTACCCCAGTGGGAGTCGGTGTGTGTGTGGAACTATACCCCAGTGAGAGTCAGTTTGTGTGGGACCCGTATCCCAGTGAGAGTCAGATTTTGTGGGACCCGTACCCCAGTGAGAGTCAGTGTGTGTGGAAACTGTATCCCAGTGAAAGTCAGTGTGTCTGGGACCCATACCCCAGTGAGAGTCATTGTGTCTGGGACACATACGCCAGTGAGATTCAGTGTGTGTGTGTCCTGTACCCCAGTGAGAGTCAGTGTGTGTGGAACTGTACTCAGTGAAAGTCAATGTGTGTGGAAATGTACCCTAGTGACAGTATGTGTGGGACCCGTATCCCAGTGAGAGTCAGTGTGTGTGGAACTACACCCCAGTGACAGTCAGTACGTGTGGGACCTGTACCCCAGTGAGAGTCAGTGTGATGGGACCCGTGTCCCATTGAGCGTCAGTGTGTGTGGGTCCCGTGCCCCAGTGAGAGTCAGTGTGTATGGGACCCGTATCCCAGTGAGAGTCAGTGTGTGTTGAAAATGTATCCCAGTGAGAGTCAGTGTTTGTGGACCCATACTCTAGAGAGAGTCAGTTTGTGTGGGACCCGTATCCCAGTGAGAGTCAGAGTGTGCGGGACCCGTACCCCAGTGAGAGTCAGTGTGTGTGGAAACTGTATCCCAGTGAAAGTCATTGTGTCTGGGACCCGTACCCCAGTAAGAGTCATTGTGTCTGGGACCCATACCCCAGAGAGAGTCAGTGTGTGTGTGACCCATACCCCAGTGAGAGTCAGTGCGTTGGACCCATACCCCAGTGAGAGGCTGTGTGTGTGGGTCCCGTACCCCAGTGAGCGTCTGTGTGTGTGGGACCCGTCCCCCAGTGAGAGTCAGTGTGTGTGGAACCCGTAGCACATTGAGAGTCAGTGTGTGGGACCCGTACCCAGTGAGAGTCATCGTGTGTGGGACCTGTACCCCAGTGAGTGTCAGTGTGTGTGGGACCCGTACCCCAGTGAGAATCAGTGTATGTGGGACCAGTACCCCAGTGAGAGTCAGTGTGTGAGACACGTACCCCAGTGAGAGTCAGTGTGTGGAACCCATACCCCAGTGAGAGTCAGTGTGTGGGACCCATACCCCAGTGAGAGTCAGTGTGTGAGGAACTATACCCCAGTGAGACTCAGCGTGCGTAGAACTCGTAACCCAGTGAGAGTCAGTGTTTGCGGGACCCGTAACACAGTGAGAGTCATTGTGTCTAGGAGCCATACCCCAGTGAGATTCAGTGTGTGTGGGACCAGTACCCCAGTGAGAGTCATTGTGTATGGAAACTGTATCCCAGTGAAAGTCAGTGTGTCTGGAACCCATACCCCAGTGAGAGTCATTGTGTCTGGGACCCATACCCCAGTGAGAGTCTGTGTGTGTGGGACCCATACCCCAGTGACTGTCAGTTTGTGTAGAACTCGTATCCCAGTGAGAGTCATTGTGTCTGGGACCCATACCCCAGTGAGAGTCAGTGTGTGTGGGACCCATACCCCAGTGAGAGACAGTTTGTGTTGAACTATACCCCAGTGAGAGTCAGTGTGCGTAGAACCTGTATCCCAATGAGAGTCAGTGTGTGCTGGTCCCGTACCACAGTGAGAGTCAATGTGTGTGGGACCCGTACCCCAGTGAGAGTCAGTGTGTCTAGGAGCCATACCCCAGTGAGAGTCAGACTGTGTGGCTCCCGTACCCCAGTGAGAGTCAGTGTGTGTGGGACCTGTACCCCGGTGAGAGTCAGTGTGTGTGGAACTGTACCCCAGTGAGAGTCGGTGTGTGTGTGGAACTATAACCCAGTGAGAGTCACTTTGTGTGGGACCCGTATCCCAGTGAGAGTCAGAGAGTGTGGGAACTGTACCCCAGTGAGAGTCAGTGTGCGTGGAAACTGTATCCCAGTGAAAGTCAGTGTGTCTGGGACACATACCCCAGTGAGAGTCATTGTGTCTGGGACCCATACCCCAGTGAGAGTCAGTGTGTGTGGGACCCATACCCCAGTGAGAGTCAGTTTGTATGGAACTGTACCCCAGTGAGATTCAGTGTGCGTAGAACTCGTAACCCAGTGAGAGTCAGTGTTTGTGGGACCCGTACAACAGTGAGAGTCAATGTGTGTGGGACCCGTACCCCACTGAGAGTCAGTGTGTCTAGGAGCGATACCCCAGTGTGAGTCAGTGTGTGTGGGACCCATACCCCAGTGAGAGTCAGTGTGTGGGACCCATACCCCAGTGAGAGAGTGTTGGACCCGTAAACCAGTGAGAGTCTGTGTGTGTGGGACCCATACTCCAGTGAGCGTCTGTGTGTGTGGGACCCATTCCCCAGTGAGAGTCAGTGCGTGTGGGACCGGTACCCCAGTGAGAGTCAGTGTGTGTAGGACCCGTACCCGAGTGAGAGTCAGTGTGTGTGGGACCCATACACCAGTGAGAGTCAGTGTGTGGGACCCGTACCCCAGTGAGACTCAGTGTGTGTGGAATCTGTACCCCAATGAGAGTCAGTTTGTGTGGAACTGTACCCCAGTGAGAGTCGGTGTGTGTGTGGAACTATACCCCAGTGAGAGTCACTTTGTGTGGGACCCGTATCCTATTGAGAGTCTGAGAGTGTGGGAACTGTACCCCGGTGAGAGTCAGTGTGTGTGGAAACTGTATCCCAGTGAAAGTCACTGTGTCTGGGACCCATACCCCAGTGAGAGTCATTGTGTCTGGGACCCATAGCCCAGTGAGAGTCAGAGAGTGTGGGAACTGTACCCCAGTGAGAGTCAGTGTGCGTGGAAACTGTATCCCAGTGAAAGTCAGTGTGTCTGGGACACATACCCCAGTGAGAGTCATTGTGCCTGGGACCCATACCCCAGTGAGAGTCAGTGTGTGTGGGACCCATACCCCAGTGAGAGTCAGTTTGTACGGAACTATACCCCAGTGAGATTCAGTGTGCGTAGAACTCGTAACCCAGTGAGAGTCAGTGTTTGCGGGACCCGTACAACCGTGAGAGTCAATGTGTGTGGGACCCGTACCCGAGTGAGAGTCAGTGTGTCTAGGAGCGATACCCCAGTGTGAGTCAGTGTGTGTGGGACCCGTACCCCAGTGAGAGTCAGTGTGTGGGACCCATACCCCAGTGAGAGTGTGTTGGACCCGTAAACCAGTGAGAGTCTGTGTGTGTGGGACCCATACCCCAGTGAGCGTCTGTGTGTGTGGGACCCATACCCCAGTGAGAGTCAGTGCGTGTGGGACCCAAACCGCAGTGAGAGTCAGTGTGTGGGACCCGTACCCCAGTGAGAGTCAGTGTGTGTGGGACCGGTACCCCAGTGAGAGTCAGTGTGTGTAGGACCCGTACCCGAGTGAGAGTCAGTGTGTGTGGAACTATACCCCAGTGAGAGTCCGTGTGCGTAGAACTTGTATCCCAATGAGAGTCAGTGTGTGCTGGTCCCGTACCACAGTGAGAGTCAGTGTGTGGGACCCGTACCCCAGTGAGACTCAGTGTGTGTGGAATCTGTACCCCAATGAGAGTCAGTTTGTGTGGAACTGTACCCCAGTGAGAGTCGGTGTGTGTGTGGAACTATACGCCAGTTAGAGTCACTTTGTGTGGGACCCGTATCCTAGTGAGAGTCTGAGAGTGTGGGAACTGTACCCCAGTGAGAGTCAGTGTGTGTGGAAACTGTATCCCAGTGAAAGTCACTGTGTCTGGGACCCATACCCCAGTGAGAGTCATTGTGTCTGGGACCCATAGCCCAGTGAGAGTCAGAGAGTGTGGGAACTGTACCCCAGTGAGAGTCAGTGTGCGTGGAAACTGTATCCCAGTGAAAGTCATTGTGTCTGGGACCCATACCCCAGTGAGAGTCATTGTGTCTGGGACCCATACCCCAGCGAGAGTCAGTGTGTGTGGGACCCGGACCCCCGTGAGAGTCAGTGTGTGTGGGACCCGGACCCCCTTGAGAGTCAGTGTGTGTGGAAACTGTATCCCAGTAAAAGTCAGAGTGTCTGGATCCCATACCCCACTGAGAGTCATTGTGTCTGGGAACCATACCCCAGTGAGAGTCAGTGTGATGGGACCCGTGTCCCATTGAGCGTCAGTGTGTGTGGGTCCCGTGCCCCAGTGAGAGTCAGTGTGTATGGGACCCGTATCCCAGTGAGAGTCAGTGTGTGTTGAAAATGTATCCCAGTGAGAGTCAGTGTTTGTGGACCCATACTCTAGAAAGAGTCAGTTTGTGTGGGACCCGTATCCCAGTGAGAGTCAGAGTGTGCGGGACCCGTACCCCAGTGAGAGTCAGTGTGTGTGGAAACTGTATCCCAGTGAAAGTCATTGTGTCTGGGACCCGTACCCCAGTAAGAGTCATTGTGTCTGGGACCCATACCCCAGAGAGAGTCAGTGTGTGTGTGACCCATACCCCAGTGAGAGTCAGTGCGTTGGACCCATACCCCAGTGAGAGGCTGTGTGTGTGGGTCCCGTACCCCAGTGAGCGTCTGTGTGTGTGGGACCCGTCCCCCAGTGAGAGTCAGTGTGTGTGGAACCCGTAGCACATTGAGAGTCAGTGTGTGGGACCCGTACCCAGTGAGAGTCATCGTGTGTGGGACCTGTACCCCAGTGAGTGTCAGTGTGTGTGGGACCCGTACCCCAGTGAGAATCAGTGTATGTGGGACCAGTACCCCAGTGAGAGTCAGTGTGTGAGACACGTACCCCAGTGAGAGTCTGTGTGTGGTACCCATACCCCAGTGAGAGTCAGTGTGTGGGACCCATACCCCAGTGAGAGTCAGTGTGTGAGGAACTATACCCCAGTGAGACTCAGCGTGCGTAGAACTCGTAACCCAGTGAGAGTCAGTGTTTGCGGGACCCGTAACACAGTGAGAGTCATTGTGTCTAGGAGCCATACCCCAGTGAGATTCAGTGTGTGTGGGACCAGTACCCCAGTGAGAGTCATTGTGTATGGAAACTGTATCCCAGTGAAAGTCAGTGTGTCTGGAACCCATACCCCAGTGAGAGTCATTGTGTCTGGGACCCATACCCCAGTGAGAGTCTGTGTGTGTGGGACCCATACCCCAGTGACTGTCAGTTTGTGTAGAACTCGTATCCCAGTGAGAGTCATTGTGTCTGGGACCCATACCCCAGTGAGAGTCAGTGTGTGTGGGACCCATACCCCAGTGAGAGACAGTTTGTGTTGAACTATACCCCAGTGAGAGTCAGTGTGCGTAGAACCTGTATCCCAATGAGAGTCAGTGTGTGCTGGTCCCGTACCACAGTGAGAGTCAATGTGTGTGGGACCCGTACCCCAGTGAGAGTCAGTGTGTCTAGGAGCCATACCCCAGTGAGAGTCAGACTGTGTGGCTCCCGTACCCCAGTGAGAGTCAGTGTGTGTGGGACCTGTACCCCGGTGAGAGTCAGTGTGTGTGGAACTGTACCCCAGTGAGAGTCGGTGTGTGTGTGGAACTATAACCCAGTGAGAGTCACTTTGTGTGGGACCCGTATCCCAGTGAGAGTCAGAGAGTGTGGGAACTGTACCCCAGTGAGAGTCAGTGTGCGTGGAAACTGTATCCCAGTGAAAGTCAGTGTGTCTGGGACACATACCCCAGTGAGAGTCATTGTGTCTGGGACCCATACCCCAGTGAGAGTCAGTGTGTGTGGGACCCATACCCCAGTGAGAGTCAGTTTGTATGGAACTGTACCCCAGTGAGATTCAGTGTGCGTAGAACTCGTAACCCAGTGAGAGTCAGTGTTTGTGGGACCCGTACAACAGTGAGAGTCAATGTGTGTGGGACCCGTACCCCACTGAGAGTCAGTGTGTCTAGGAGCGATACCCCAGTGTGAGTCAGTGTGTGTGGGACCCATACCCCAGTGAGAGTCAGTGTGTGGGACCCATACCCCAGTGAGAGTGTGTTGGACCCGTAAACCAGTGAGAGTCTGTGTGTGTGGGACCCATACTCCAGTGAGCGTCTGTGTGTGTGGGACCCATACCCCAGTGAGAGTCAGTGCGTGTGGGACCGGTACCCCAGTGAGAGTCAGTGTGTGTAGGACCCGTACCCGAGTGAGAGTCAGTGTGTGTGGGACCCATACACCAGTGAGAGTCAGTGTGTGGGACCCGTACCCCAGTGAGACTCAGTGTGTGTGGAATCTGTACCCCAATGAGAGTCAGTTTGTGTGGAACTGTACCCCAGTGAGAGTCGGTGTGTGTGTGGAACTATACCCCAGTGAGAGTCACTTTGTGTGGGACCCGTATCCTCTTGAGAGTCTGAGAGTGTGGGAACTGTACCCCGGTGAGAGTCAGTGTGTGTGGAAACTGTATCCCAGTGAAAGTCACTGTGTCTGGGACCCATACCCCAGTGAGAGTCATTGTGTCTGGGACCCATAGCCCAGTGAGAGTCAGAGAGTGTGGGAACTGTACCCCAGTGAGAGACAGTGTGCGTGGAAACTGTATCCCAGTGAAAGTCAGTGTGTCTGGGACACATACCCCAGTGAGAGTCATTGTGCCTGGGACCCATACCCCAGTGAGAGTCAGTGTGTGTGGGACCCATACCCCAGTGAGAGTCAGTTTGTACGGAACTATACCCCAGTGAGATTCAGTGTGCGTAGAACTCGTAACCCAGTGAGAGTCAGTGTTTGCGGGACCCGTACAACCGTGAGAGTCAATGTGTGTGGGACCCGTACCCGAGTGAGAGTCAGTGTGTCTAGGAGCGATACCCCAGTGTGAGTCAGTGTGTGTGGGACCCGTACCCCAGTGAGAGTCAGTGTGTGGGACCCATACCCCAGTGAGAGTGTGTTGGACCCGTAAACCAGTGAGAGTCTGTGTGTGTGGGACCCATACCCCAGTGAGCGTCTGTGTGTGTGGGACCCATACCCCAGTGAGAGTCAGTGCGTGTGGGACCCAAACCGCAGTGAGAGTCAGTGTGTGGGACCCGTACCCCAGTGAGAGTCAGTGTGTGTGGGACCGGTACCCCAGTGAGAGTCAGTGTGTGTAGGACCCGTACCCGAGTGAGAGTCAGTGTGTGTGGAACTATACCCCAGTGAGAGTCCGTGTGCGTAGAACTTGTATCCCAATGAGAGTCAGTGTGTGCTGGTCCCGTACCACAGTGAGAGTCAGTGTGTGGGACCCGTACCCCAGTGAGACTCAGTGTGTGTGGAATCTGTACCCCAATGAGAGTCAGTTTGTGTGGAACTGTACCCCAGTGAGAGTCGGTGTGTGTGTGGAACTATACGCCAGTTAGAGTCACTTTGTGTGGGACCCGTATCCTAGTGAGAGTCTGAGAGTGTGGGAACTGTACCCCAGTGAGAGTCAGTGTGTGTGGAAACTGTATCCCAGTGAAAGTCACTGTGTCTGGGACCCATACCCCAGTGAGAGTCATTGTGTCTGGGACCCATAGCCCAGTGAGAGTCAGAGAGTGTGGGAACTGTACCCCAGTGAGAGTCAGTGTGCGTGGAAACTGTATCCCAGTGAAAGTCATTGTGTCTGGGACCCATACCCCAGTGAGAGTCATTGTGTCTGGGACCCATACCCCAGCGAGAGTCAGTGTGTGTGGGACCCGGACCCCCGTGAGAGTCAGTGTGTGTGGGACCCGGACCCCCTTGAGAGTCAGTGTGTGTGGAAACTGTATCCCAGTAAAAGTCAGAGTGTCTGGATCCCATACCCCACTGAGAGTCATTGTGTCTGGGAACCATACCCCAGTGAGAGTCAGTGTGTGTGGGACCCATACCCCAGTGAGAGTCAGTTTGTGTGGAACTAAACCCCAGTGAGAGTCAGTGTGCGTAGAAGTCGTATCCCATTGAGAGTGAGTGTGTGCGGGACCCGTACCACAGTGAGAGTCAATGTGTGTGGGACCCGTACCCCAGTGAGAGTCAGTGTGTCTAGGAGCCATACCCCAGTGAGACTCAGTGTGTGTGGGACCCGTACCCCAGTGAGAGTCAGTGTGTGTGGAAACTGTATCCCAGTGAAAGTCAGTGTGTCTGGAACCCATACCCCAGTGAGAGTCATTGTGTCTGGGACCCATAGCCCAGTGAGAGTCAGTGTGTGTGGAACTCGTACACCAAAGTGTCAATGTTTGTTGAACCCGTACTCCATTGAGAGTTAGTGTGCGTGGAACTATACCCCAGTGAGAGTCAGTGGGCGTAGACACGTATCCCAGTGAGAGTCAGTGTGTGCTTGACCCGTACCCCAGTGAGAGTCAGTGTGTCTAGGAGCCATACCCCAGTGAGAGTCAGTGTGTGTGGGACCTGTACCCCAGTGAGAGTCAGTGTGTGTGCAACTGTACTCAGTGAAAGTCAATGTGTGTGGAAATGTACCCCAGTGACAGTATGTGTGGGACCCGTATCCCAGTGAGAGTCAGTGTGTGTGGAACTGTACCCCAGTGACAGTCAGTATGTGTGGGACCTGTACCCCATTGAGAGTCAGTGTGATGGGACCCGTGTCCTATTTAGAGTCAGTGTGTGTGGGACCCGTACCCCAGTGAGAGTCAGTGTGTATGGGACCCGTATCCCAGTGAGAGTCAGTGTGTGTTGAAAATGTATCCCAGTGAGAGTCAGGGTTTGTGGACCCATACACCAGTGAGAGTCAGTTTGTGTGGGACCCATACCCCAGTGAAAGTCAGTATGTGTGGGACCTGTACCCCAGTGAGAATCAGTGTGTGTGGAACTGTACTCAGTGAGAGTCAATGTGTGTGGAACTGTACCCCAGTGACAGTCAGTATGTGTGGGACCCGTATCCCAGCGAGAGCCAGAGTGTGTGGGACCTGTACGCCAGTGAGAATCAGTGTGTGCAGAACCTGTACCCCAGTGAGAATCAGTGTGTGTGGGACCCGTAACCCAGAGAGAGTCAGTGTGATGGGACCCGTGTCCCATTGAGAGTCAGTGTGTGTGGGAGCTGTACCCCATTGAGAGTCAGTGTGTGTGGGACCCATACCCCAGTGAGAGTCACTTTTTGTGGCACCTGTACCCCAGTGAGAGTCAGTGTGTGTTAAATCCGTATCCCAGTGAGAGTCAGTGTTTGTGTGACCCGTACCCCATTGAGAGTCAGTGTGTGGGACCCGTCCCCCAGTGAGAGTCAGTGTGTGTTGGACCTGTACCCCAGTGAGAGTCAGTGTGTGTGGGACCCATACCCCAGTGAGAATCAGTGTGTGTGGGACCTGTACCCCAGTGAGAGTCAGTGTGTGTGGAACTGTATTCAGTGAGCGTCAATGTGTGTGGAAATGTACCCCAGTGACAGTCAGTATGTGTGGGACCCGTACCCAGCGAGAGTCAGTGTGCATGGAAAGTGTATCCCAGTGAAAATCAGTGTGTCTGGAAACCATACCACAGTGAGAGTCATTGTGTCTGGGACCCATATTCCTGTGAGAGTCAGTGTGTGTGGGACCCATACCCCAGTGAGAGTCAGTTTGTGTGGAACCCGTATCCCATTGATAGTCAGTGCGTGCGGGACCCGTACCACAGTGAAAGTCAATGTGTGTGGGACCCGTAACCCAGTGAGAATCAGTGTGTGTGGGACCCGTACCACAGTGAGAGTCAGTGTGTGGGACACGTACCCCAGTGAGAGTCAGTGTGTTGCACACGTAACCCAGTGAGAGTCATTGTGTCTGGGACCCATAGCCCAGTGAGAGTTAGTGTGTGTGGGACCCATACCCCAGTGAGAGTCAGTTTGTATGGAACTATACCCCAGTGAGAGTCAGTGTGCGTAGAACTCGTAACCCAGTGAGAGTCAGTGTTTGCGGGACCCATACCACAGTGAGCGTCAATGTGTGTGGGA